>NC_090268.1:427540577-427846530 GCF_040414725.1 Anabrus simplex | reverse complement strand
TTTCCTGAAGAAATTCACCATACCAATGAACCTGGCGATACCTTTGATGTCCTTGGGAGGCTTGAAATCACGGATAGCCTGTGTTCTAGAAAGATCGACTGCAACACCATCGGGCGACACAATATGCCCTAGGAATGACATGGAAGGCTTAGCGAAGGCGACCTTGGACAACTTCACAGTTAACCCAGCCTTACGAAGGCGATTGAGAACTTCTTTCAGATGATCTAGATGTTCTTCGAAAGTCTCCGAAAATACGACGACATCATCAAGATAGTGGTACAAGTACTCAAATTTGATGTCGGAGAAGACCCTATCTAGCAGTCTCGTAAGTACAGCTGCTCCCGTGGGGAGCCCGAAAGGTACGCGCTTGTATTCATACAAATTCAAATCCGTGGCAAACGCTGTAAGATTTTTAGATATCTTCAGCCAGAGGAATTTGATTTTAGACCTGATTCAGATCCAAGACGGTAAAGAACTTAGCCTTCTGAAACCATGGAAAACAAGAGTGAAGGTCTGGAAGGGGCACAGATTGTAACACCACCTTCCGATTGAGAGCCCTATAATCATTCACAGGCCTAAAGCCACCTTGGGGTTTCGGGACTAGAAAAATAGGCGAAGAATACGCCTACTTAGGGGGCCGAATAATACCATCCTTTAACATTTGATCGATGATTTCTTTCAATACCTTCATTTTAGGTGGAGATAGCCTATAAGGTGGAAAACGGACAGGAATCGAATCCGTGACCTCAATTTTGTATTCAATAAGGTCAGTAACACCCAGAGTATTCGAGAACACCTCTGGAAACGACTGACACAGCTTACGGATACTCTCAGCCTGCTCCTCAGGTAGATGTCTAAGATCTAACAACATCTCATCCTGGGTAGGCGAAATAGATGAACATGATACAGAACTACACTTTAACAAAGAGATTTTACCATTAGAAGCAAATTTGAATGTGCACGACCTACTCTGAAGGTCGAGCACCAGACCAGTGGGGGACATGAAATCTGCTCCTAATATAATGGGGCAGGACAAGTGCTTTGCCACAAACAATTTAACTTTCCAAGTAAATTTAGAAATCCGAATTTTGGCATATAAAAAACCTAAAATTTCTAATGGAGAAGAATTAGCCGAAACATATTGAACTGAAGATGAGCAATAGTCAGGAAGTTTACAAACAGTTTTCAATTTGGATTACCATTCAGCCGAAATAATAGAACACACACTGCCTGAATATAATAAAGCTGTTACAGGTTCATTATTTAATTCAATTTTGAGAAAAGGAACAGGTGCGGGGGTATCCGCCGCAATCCTAAGACATTCTTTGGGACCTTCAAAAGATAAATTTGAAGACAGAGTTTTCCCTGAAATTTCGACATGATTATTTGGGGCTGAGCCTCGAGAAGAAGGGTTCGCCGACTCAGCCGAAGCCCCTAGTCACTTATTATTATTGGCCTTGGTGGAAGTTGCACCAGAAGTTGAGCAGGAGGGAGCGCTGTTAGCATTAGGGCAGTTCTTGGCAATATGTGAAAACGCGCCGCATTTAAAGCAACCTTGGGATGAACTTGCTCCATTATTTGTCCTACTAGATTTGATCAATGGACATTTATTGCGAAGATGGTCAGGCGAACCGCAAGCGTAACATTTACGGGGTGTGATGGGTCGGCGAGTTCGAGGCCGAAAGCTACTAGAGGATGGAGAGGGTTCTTTCGCGACACGCAAGGTATCGGCGTATCTGACTCCTTCGGCTGGGACAGCCATAGCCTCTAACTCAGCGAAAGTTTGCGGACGCGATGCAAAACACAAGTATGATCTGTAAGGTGGTGAAATACCTTCTACAATAGCCTGAACAATTTGATCTTCAGGGAAATGTAGGGCAAACACCCTAGTGTAAAACTTGATGTCTTGTATGAAGTCTGCCAAATTCTCATCCAACCGTTGTACTCGGTAGTAGTACTTTTGAATGAGCGATGACCTAGCTCGAGCGGGGATAAAATTTGACAACAGATGGGCATGGAAGTCTTCTATGGATGACTGTTCAGCGATTGCCCTAACTATCTTGTCGGAGAGAACACCAATGGAATAAGGGTAAATTATCTGAAGGATTTGACACGTAGACAGAGAAAAAACAAGGGCATGATCTTGTAATTCAACTAAAAACCTTAAGAAAGCAATGACATCAGTAGTGGAGTTAACAGAAAACTTGGAAATACCTCTAAGTAACATAGCTAATGGATGGGGTAAACTGCTGAAACCAGGTGACATAGTAGAAAGGTGCCTAAGTGGCGGAGAAGCCGATTCCGAAGGTGCCCTATTTAACACAAAGGGTGGAATGGACGTGCGACGATCGGACTCAGTTTCTAATGGGGGAGTGGTTTTTTGAGTAACTGTTGTAGTTCCATTTTCTTCCCCTTTGGAAGAAGTTTCCTCGCTAACAGTGTTTACCGCCAGGGGCGGGTCAGTTTTGGGAGGCGTTACCCCCGATAACAAGTGTCCAACAGTACTGGACAATTTAGAAATGTTTTCAATGAGGGCACTAGCCTCCTTTCCCTGAATGTCACTCAACTTGAGAGACAAGAGATCATTAAGCCTATTATAAAAATGAAATAGTCGAGCTTGCACACGTTTAAGTTGGTTAGGGGATGGGTTCCCTTCTTCGAAAAAACTTACTACAGTTGCTAGCTCAGTAGTATTGTCATTGATCGTGGAGAGAGCATCGTCAATTTCTTTCTCTCCCAACGTTGGGGTGATAATAGGCAACTCAAGGGAATCTTTAAATTTATTAGCATCCAACGCAACCGTGCCTTCAGATTGAACGTTTCGGAGAGATAGTTCATAAATTGTTCTTTACGCAAATAGAAAGGATGGAGACCTCGCGAGGGCCGGACATGATGACAGAAAATGTTTTGAAAAAATAAAAATTAAAAATTCCAGCAGCTGAGAAAATGGTTAGAGTTCGAATTAAAAACAATGTTTAGCCGTCAAAGGGGGCTAAATTGAGACCCATTCAATCACGCTCTGCTACCACTTGTTACGATGTTTTGTGGACCGGCAGAGGTGAAAGAAGGTGCTGGGATGAATAGGTCTCAACTTACGAAATTAAAGTTAATTTAAAATTTAACAAAGGTTATATTTTCTTTTTAAGATCAAGAAAAAACAAGTATAACAGGTACTCAGTAGCATATCAACAAATTAAGAATGTACAATTGCAATTAGTTAATGGATTTGGGCTTCGAGCCCCCAGACACGCAATCCTTGAGCAATGAGCCCAACTTTACCTATGTACAAAGTTCAACAAAGGGGCAGAAAACCCCAATCATGCCAAGGAGCACTAGCTCCCAATTACCCAGTTAAGCCTGTTCGAGGCACACAGAAACCAAATTTAAGAAAGAGCAACCCGCTCTCAAAGTTCAAGCCTATTCAAAGGCCACACCAAACTCCACCTTCAAGCTACCCTCCAGGCACACAAGAACAGGGGTAAAAATACCCAATCTACTGAGGCCTATTCAGTAAAGAAACAGGACAATTACATGGCCCCAAAATACCAACTTGAGTGGAGGCGTAACTTGCACTCCTAATACACTTTTTTTTAAACTTATTTGGCACTAGGCCGCTTATGCAAGGGCTAATCCCATACTACGGAGGTGACACGATAGGAAAACTTTATTACATTACGAAGAGAAGGGAAACTGTTATGAAAACGTAGTCACCTCAAAACAATATGAGTGGGAGCTCGAGAGGGTAAGCACTCTCTATCCCAATTTGTAGTTAAAGAGACAGAATTTATACCAAGTGTCTTTTACATTTTAAAGGAAAGTTACATGATAAAAGTTTCGAACCTGCCCCGAGGGTTAAACTGCTGAGCTAGCGAGAAAAGAAGTTATTAAAAGGCCATTACCTTATGGATGAACTGCTGCCCGAAGAAAGAGGCTCTTCCCGCCCCCTGCTACATAATCACACTAGGATAGATGTTACAGAAGTGGCCCGGAGACCAGAAAATCAGCAGTTTAAATACCCTCGTGGAACATTCGAGACCTTTCAAGAATGAGAACCCACACCCCCCTCAATTTTATTGGGTAGCATAAAGCAACATCTCCATATCGGAGAAGACATACGTTATTGGTCAAAAATTAAGTAGAGATATTCGGGATTGGCTAAATTCAAAACAAGCGGAAAGAGAAGGGTTATACTGCCAACCCAAAAAATAACTGAAAGAAATTTAACAAAGAACAAACTTATGACTAAATATTTTCTTCAAAAAGTTCCTTTACTACGCACTAGAGTGCACAATTGTAGTTCTTAAGTAGTGCCATCTAGAAGAGTATGTTCACACTTTTTACTACAGAGAAAACAAAAACGAATCGAAACTGACATAGTTCAGAACACTTCAAAATTGACAGTAGGGACATCTTCTGAGAAATCTTAGAATTAATGTGGTTGTTAACGTTCAGGCTTCCCCCAGTAGAGGAGTTTCAACTGGCGCAATGTTTGAATTAGCGGCGTGGAGGTGTACCGCCCGGTACAATAATAATAATAATAATAATAATAATAATAATAATAATAATAATAATAATAATAATAATAATAATACACATAAAATAACAATAATATAAATAAAATAATAATAATAATAATAATAATAATAATAATAATAATAATAATACAGATGCATGCTTGTAATGGGATTCGAACCGTTACGGGGTGGAGTAGATCGATTGATCAGTTTAGAGAAAGATATGCAGTTGGGAGACGATCTATCAAATGATGGCATCGAATATTTTATTTCTTGGTTCCTATGGCTATAATCAATGCATTTCTACTGTGGAGACTCAACTAACGTGGAGTCCCTGATCAGCTGACATTTAGGAAAGGGTTAGCTCGATAGCTAATTGACGGCTACAGTTCAATAAAGCGGGGAGATGGAGTGGCATTCAAGGCACCAAAGTGGGATGTTATTGGACTACCTTGTGACATTCATCTGACACAAGTAGATATTCATAATCCAGCACAAGGCAATGGCTGGTGTAGACGCAGGCAGTGCATTACGAAAATGAGGAGAAACGCTCCAAGATTATCTGTTTGGCTTGTCGAGTACCACTTTGTGCAGTTTCTTGTTTTGCTCAATTTCATGGACAGTAAACTACCTAATAAACCAAAACATTCAGACTATCATTATGTAAGACTATAAACATTATGGTTGTAGTAGAAAATTGGTTACGATCAGTGTGTAAAGCTGTTTCTCCCCCGCCGCCTTTTTTAAAATTACAAAATCTGTTGATTTATATTTAAGAATACAAAATGTATTCATTTATGTTTAAGAATACATGTATATATATTACTGTGTTAGTATTGTTTATTTCTGAGCATCTCCTTATCATGATTATTAATTTGAAATGCTAATGTGATCACAGCATTATAGCACAGGGGAGACCACCGGGACATATTCTTCCTGCTAACTGTTTTTCAGAAACGACTCATAGAAAAATGTAGACAATGTCCTTGTCCATTATATAGTTAAATTCATTGATGTTTAGCATCAAATTTCTCTAAAAATATTAATGGAATTAATTTAGTCACGAAAGGGTTTTCTGCCACGTTTTACGTAGTTCACCATCTTCTGCACAAAGTTACTTTTATTATTTGTGATTGGATGTTTTAGGGATCCGTTCTGATTTGCGAACGTGCACACTCTTGCCATATGTATGTGAATACAGGATGGTCGGAAATAACGTGGTCATACTGATCAGTAATATGAAAATAATTACGTCGATATCTCGCCATATCACATCGCTTCGCGGGCGAATTCAAATGGGCTGCACGCGGCGGTGTTGCTAAAACTGCACGTGCCTTGGTCGGGCTTGTGAGCCGTACCGAGAAATGAGCGTCAAACACTAACACACCGTGGGTTTCAGCCAAGGCCACCTTAGTCCTTGTTCAAGTCCCTCCCCTGGAGGTGTTTATTGCTTTTATTGGCACTCTCAAGCCCGTCATCAGCCACCTGCAGATTTAGCAACACTACCGCGTGCAGCCCATATGAAGTCGCACGTGAAGCGATCTGATTGGCTAACTTCAGCAGCTGACAAAGTGACAACGGCTCGAGATAACGACGTAATTTTTGAAAATTACGTATCAGTATCACCAAACCTCTAAGGCTCATATACCATGTTTACGTTGTTTCCGAACATCTGTACGTGACACGACTGTATTGCACACGCTTTATATACTACGACCTTCTTCGTGCTTCGTTCAACGAAAGGACAGGTCTGCAGCACGGATGAGAAAAACGTTACAGGAATTATACGTGGAACTAAATTCTACAGGATGTAATATCAAATATTTATATGATCAGTAAGGCGATGGAAGAAGCTCTAAAGAAATAAAACATAGTGATTACGACATAATTGAGTAGTACGACTTTCTATGAAGGAGCAGCTCAGCTACTTTGAAATTGGGGATATTAGAGACAAATATGTTGGCTCACTGTTGTATTTAATTAGAAATCACTCATTTGCCTTCAGTGACCTCGCATTGATTCTCTCTTTTCATCAACAGTTCTGCCTCTACCTGGCTACCGTCATTTTCCTGGCTTTGGATATTACAAAAAACTTCCATGCCAAATGACCTGGAAAGATGGAGTAGAGGCTTGCCGGAAGGAAGGTACGCGTATGTTGCTCGTGGAGTCTCAGGAAGAGATCGACACTGTCTACGGGTGGTCTGGATGTTGTCCATGGGTTGGAGTACATCGTGAGAGTTCCTCTGGACCTTGGATTAATGTCTTAGGTAAGTCAGATACCGCTCGATTGGGTATAGAATATAATATCTGATCAATGGGTCATTGCATACAGATTATTATTATTACTACTATTATAATTGACATGATATACGCTTTTGGGCTTATGCCGTGTCAAGGAATTTATGTTTGTAGAATTAGACTGCCATAAAAACATATTAATAGGGATTGTATACAAGCCGCCTAAAACAAGAAACATTGATGATTTTGAAGAGGCATTAGCAAATCTTATCTCGGCATACGATGACATTATAATCATGGGTAACTTCAGCACTGACCTTTTAAAGCAGGCTAGTGACTATAATTTCACCTTATTTTCTATAAGTACGGGTCGTGAAATCATCAATGGCAATTGTTATTATATATATATAATTCGCTGGGGCCATCAAGGACCACGTTAAGTCTTGTTGCATTTGACACTGAACTTGGCTTTCTTTAAAGCCCAAATTTCCCTCATTCTTTGTGAGTGGTCCTGCTTACGCTCCTCTGTCCAAGGGGCACCGTGTCTTCTCTTCGGTTGCTCGTCTCGGTTTAGCCCGTTCGTCAATATTTTCTTGCGGAAGAGATCTCTGTTAAGGGCGTCTTCAGCTGAGATATGTAACATTTGCAGGTCTTCTTTGGTATTTCTAAACCAGGGAATTGTGGGTTTGGGGTTTGAATAAAAAAAGTGAAAGATTTCTTTAGTTAACTTTCTTCCGTCCATTCTTTTCAGATGACCGTAAAATCGTGCCCGTCTTTTTCTGATTGTGTCGGTAATTTTCTCTATTTTGCTGTAGACTTCCTTGTTGGATCTCTTTTGATGGATTCCATTTCTGTACCTTGATCCCATGATTCCTCACACAATTTTGCGTTCTCTTTTCTCCAGTTCTTCAAGGAGTCCTTTGTTGGCATTTAGAGACAAGGTTTCGGCTGCATATAGAACTACTGGCTTCAGAACTGTTTCATAGTGGCGTATCTTGGTGTTCTGGGAAAGGCATTTTTTGTTGTAGATTGTGCGGGATGTTTGGTAGGCTATTTCCAGTTTGCGTACTCGCTCCTGAAGTGCTTCTTTGCCCAGTCCATTTTTCATGATGATCTCACCCAGGTATTTGAATTTGTCTACTCGGGTGATGTCCCCGTATTTTGTATGGAGTTTTGGTGGAGCCTCTTTGATGTTAGTCATTACTTCTGTTTTCACTAACGATATCTGCAAACCAGTTTATTCGGCAATTTCCTTTAAAATTTCAACTTGAGCTCTAGCGGTTTCTATGTCGTTTGGGAGAGCAGCAATATCATCGGCAAATGCTAAGCAGTCTGTTGCGATCCCCTTGGATTTCGTTCCTATTCTCAATGGACTGTAGTTGGTAATTGTTATTATTATTATTATTATTATTATTATTATTATTATTATTATTATTATTATTATTATTATTATTATTATTATTATTGCTATCGTATCAGAAATATCATTTACACAGTTCAATTATGTATACTCAACTACTGTACATAACAAACTAAAACGCAGATAAATATCAAAGAACTTCACACCAATCTCGACCAGAAACTAGCAACATCAGGTGCACACCATGTTGCATGAAAAAGATATTCTTTAGTGCAGGAAGATGGGCACAGTGAACACTGAAGCATGCGCTGCACAGTCACACTTGATGTTGGTTGACTTCGGATATGCCCACTCCCGTCCTCAGTCTCTTCAAGAACTCCTCATGACATGCATTTGGCAAACGTTCTGCAACTGTCATCTGTCCTGGTATGACGGGACCTTGGTTTAACAAAGCTGTAATCTTGCAGTGATACATAATCCCGTTAGTTCCTCAGACGTTCATGACTTCAGTATCTTGACTGGAGGTGTATGGCCATGCAGGGGTTGAGTACTTTGTTGATCCACTATAGTCCCTGCAGGTACTTTCCCTCGAATCCAAGGTGGAGCAATCCCTCTAAGACAATAGAATTTGTCATCTGGCGTAGACTTTAAGCAGCCAGTCACTAGGCTACATGTCTAATTGAGGGCCACATCCACCTGTCTCGCATGGGATGATGAATACCAAACAGGACATGCGTTTTCTCCGACGGAATAACAAAGTACCATTGCTTATGTACGGAGGGTTTGCAGTTGACTATTCTACTGTAAACCAGCCAATTTAATAAGTAGGTTATTCCTTGCCGACACTTTGAGTTTGCAATTCATGCAGTGCTTCTTAAATGTGAGAGTTCTCTCAAGGGATACGCCCAGATATTTGGAGAATTTCAGTTCTGTAATTTGATACCAGACCATATTATTTTGAGTCCACGATGAGCTTCCTTGTGCTTCAGGTGGAAAGCACACAGCTGAGTTTTTGTAGGGTTAGGTTTTAACTAGTTTTCACTGTAATAGCTTGACAAGAATTCAAGGGCATTAAACATTTGTTTCAACTATTTGAAACTCTGCTTGGCCGGGGCGAGGTCATCAGCATACAGGAAGCTTCTGGTTTTTAAAAATACTGGATTATCATTCGTCTAAATATTAAAATAACGGAGCCAATACACTTCCTTGGGGTAGACCATTTTCTGTATTCTAGAACGGCTACGCTGTCCTTGAAAGTCGAAGAAAAAATTTCGGATCCGTAGAATCGTAACAGTGATTCTAGTTAAACCATTATCTTTCGTCAGATTTTAGACTTTGTCTAGATATATTTGATGGTTGACAGTATCATATGCTATTGCATACAGATTGTATGGTGTAATTTTTTAATTTACGCAGTTCATGGATTATTCTAATCACGTGCTGGTCATTAACCAGGAACGACGTCTGAATGGCCTAGTAGGTCGTCCAAGAGACGGGATACCAGTTGCTATGGAATAAGCGGACATACTCTCAGTCGTGGCGGGACAGACAGACATTGCGCTCAGGTGGAATGGACGGTAAAACGTACTATCGGTCCTTATCACTTAGAGAAGGGATCCCCTCTGGATCTATGTGTAAGGAGGGTAGCATCCAACTTCACAGAAGTTTTGCTGAGCACGTTCGTAACGTTTTAAGCAAGCCTCTGATTAAAGAGTCTGATGGAGTACCACTTCCATTTGATACACATTGGAGTCCTAGAAAACAAATTAGCAAGGGAAATTGAATTCAATGGAGATCTATCAATATCACTGCGGTTTATCGAAGTAAGAAGGTAGAACTGGCTGAGCCAAAAAAAGCGGGGATGCATACGGATGTGCTAGGAATTGGGTAAGGGGTGATTACGAGGAAAAATTGTAGTTTATGCTATTAACTTAATATGTGTTTGTAGCCATTTCTGATAACCCTTACTTCTACCTTGACAAGCTTCCCTCATCATTCATCATTCCACCTAATTCTTACCTCTGTTGCATCTTTATACTCAGCTGTTCCCCGGCATTCCCTTGATATTTCTACTACAGCATCATTGTATGCCACCCATTCTCCTTCTATATCCTGAACATGATGCCTGTCTAACGTTTGAAGGTGTTCACTAATCCCATCCATGTACTTCTGTCTAATTCCTCATCTTGGAAATCTTCTATACTTATTCATCCGCAGACAGATGAATTTTTCTATATCCTAGGCCTAGAGATACTTAGTTCACTACAGATCACAGGGTGGTCTTTATCCTAAAAAATCTGCGAAAAATCCGCACATTCCTAACATAAATATAAGTCGGTTTACACATATTCCATTAAATATCTTGTGTCCCTACCTTACAATCTGTATCAGTGAATAGCCTTGTTCTGGAAGAATAATTCGTGACTGCTATTCCATTACTAGCACAGAAGTCCAGTAAATAATTTCCATACCGATGAACTTCCCAATTTTCTCCATATTTACCCATCACCTTTTCGTAACCTTGAATTCTATATCTAACTCTCGTATTGAAACCGCCCATTAGCGCTAACCTATTCTTGCACTTGGCCCTATATACGGAGTCACGCAATACTTCATAAAACTTGCCAATTTTCTCCTTGTCTTCACCCCCACATGGTGAATTCACTGAGACAATTTTCTTCCTAATTCCTCCAACATTTGTATCTACTTACATCCTTCGCTCATTTGCGTGCCTAGTGGAAACTATATTTCGTAGTGCCTGGTGTGGGTTATTGTTGTCACCGCAGGCAACGGCTGAGTGTCCTAGGAAGTGGTCCTCAGGGTCTGGATACAAGTTGCCACGAAATGGAAGTGAGCATCTCAGATATATTCTGAGTCATGGCCCGCTCGTCTGCTCAGGCTGCTAGGACTGTTCAATCCACCGTGGTCTCTAACCTTTTAGAGAAATGTGTCTCACTTGGACTATGTGTAAGTATCTGATGATGTTTTCCTCCCAGAAGATAGCACATTAAGGGGAGTACGTACTGCCTATGCTGTCAATGGTAATTTCTCCATTTTACGTACGCTCAGGTAAAAGGTCCTTTGTCCTACAGATTTGAATCTTTATAGTGTTATTGTAGGAACGTTGTTCTTTACATTGCTGTCCTTAGTTTTAGGATTAGATGGTATGGTTACGTTTTAGGATTTTTTTCCAAATGTAGAAAATGTTCATGAAAAATTTGAGTAATAATATTTTTTTCTGGTCTCATATATTAACATATTTAAAATTACCTGGTAGCTTTTCAGAGAGAAGGTATGGAAGTATCACTGATAATTATTTCAGATTTCTACCTTTTATAGTTTTTCGACTGAGCGTACCTATATAAAGAAAAAAACAAAAGCAGAGAAAATTAACTTTAAAGTTTAGCTGACATAAATCTTACTTGAGATGTAGTCTAGAACCCTCCTGCTGCATATTCCTCATCCTACTTGTCCTCCAGACTCCTTTTCATTGCTCTCATTGACTTCCTTATCTTGTTTTCCACTATGAACATTTTTTTATCCTCCATTTCGGTCCGACGAACATCAAAAGCTTGAAGCGCACTGAGCGAATTCCACACTGGTTGGATCTCCAGCTGTTCTAGAACTTTAATTCTGCCTAAGTTTCCCATATTAAATGATAAAACAGCATCATGTACTCCTAATTTTAAGGTTTTATATCCAACAAAAATATTTTTAGGTACCGGTACACGGCTCCAAATAACACTGTTAAAAGACTCGTGGGATGGGCAAGATCCTTATAAATGGGTTTAATCAGAAGCATCACTCCTCCTGGAAGTCCATGGTGTTTGTAGGTTTCCTTGTCTTTATTATACGTGCACCAAGAACTACGACAAGCAACTCAGTAACCCGAAATAATATGCTAACATAAAAACCTTGAACAAAAATCTAGCCTAATATTGCTATAACTTGAAGTTGGATTAAAGTGATTATCTGTAAGAAATTATGAGGATGGACTAAACGTATTCAGATCCTAGATATTATCTGTACATCATACGGTATAATTCTTGGAAAACTTCATGTTAGTTTGTTCTCTCTTTCTGTCTAATCTTGGGCAAGTTTCGGTAATGATGCCGTTTGTGCTATTTTGGATATTTCTGTTGCTGTGGGCAACTTTTCTTCACAAGATTTCGACTGATGAGAAGCTCCAACATAGTCTATGCGGTTCACTAATGGACTTTTATTTCCCAGAACTTGAAAGTTATCAAGAAGTAAAACCCAGCCTACAGTCAGAGGAGGGCGTGGCATTTGTAAATGAGAGGGGCCATGCAATATCCAAATTATGGGCACTTGTAACGCGATTTCACTGAAATAAAAAATGGTGCTCTATTGTACACATACCAAAAAATATTAAAATGCATTAAAATTAAATTCGCAAATTTTTGCAAAAATTGAGGTACGTACTCCCCTTAAGCGAAATTCAATAAAGTTGCAGCAAAGCTAATGCTGTGATCTCACAGTCGCAATCAACGGTACTTGTGTTCTATAACAGGGACCTTGCACAAAGGGGAGTATCTTTTTATGTTGAAATGTCAGGACAAGTGTAATTTCTGAAATATATTGCAACCGTAAATTCTGCACTTGGTGGCTAGATGGGCATAAGACAAACGCAAGGCGTGTGCTTACCTGGAGTGTTACAGAGTGGGAGAGGTTTACTTGAAATAAGTATAATGGAATTCAAAGAGAGCTGATAAATTTATTAACAAAAAATGTTCTGTGAAGAAGATATACTGGATATGCCTTATCTTCGCCCTGGGCTGGCAAAATGCGTTGTGGTCCGGCTGCGGTTCTCGTTCGACCGTGGGACGCCTTGCGATTTAGATCTGGACGGTCTGGATGATCTGGAAGTTCTAGAAATTCTGGATGGTCTAGATATTCTAGAAATTCTGGATGGTCTGGAAGTTCACGTGATATGAGTGTTGGTCAAGCTTATATACTCCGCACTTGTTGCTCTGAACGTGTTTGAGTTATACAAACAGCTTCCGCACAGTTGAAAATGATTATAGAATCGGCCTCAGAATTGTTTGCAACACTTACAGATCGTGCACTCCAAGAATTAATTAATGTTAATACACACATACATACATTATCATTAAGGACTGGTATGCCTTTCAGCGTTCAGTCTGCAAGCCTCTGTAAATTTACTAAACGTCGCCACAATCCTCGATTTGCAACTAGTGTTGTGGCCTGATTTAGTTCAATGCCTCTTATCTTTAAATCGTTAGAAACCGAGTCTAACCATCGTCGTCTTCGTCTACCTCTACTTCTCTTACCCGCCATAGCAGCGTCCATTATCCTCCTAGGTAGCCTATCCTCCTCCATTCACCTCACATGACCCCACCACCGAAGCCGGTTTATGCGTACAGCTTCATCCATCGAGTTCATTCCTAAATTAGCCTTTACCTCCTCATTCCGAGTACCATCCTGCCATTGTACCCACCTGTTCGTACCAGCAATCATTCTTGCTACTTTCATGTCTGTTACTTCTAACGTATGACTAAGATATTCTGAGTCCACCCAGCTTTCGCTCCCGTAAAGCAAAGTTGGCCTGAAAACAGACCGATGTAAAGGTAGTTTCGTTTGGGAGCTCACTTCCTTCTTACAGAATACTGTTGATCGCAACTGTGAGCTCACTGCATTAGCTTCACGACACCTTGATTCAATCTCACTTACTATATTACCATCCTGGGAGAACACACAACCTAAATACTTGAAATTATCGATCTGTTCTAGCTTTGTATCACCAATCTGACATTCAATTCTGTTGATTTTCTTACCCACTGACATCAATTTAGTCTTCGAGAGGCTAATTTTCATACCATACTCATTGCACCTATTTTCAAGTTCCAAGATATTGGACTGCAGGCTTTCGGCGCAATCTTCCATTAAGACAAAGTCGTCAGCATAGGCCGGACTGCTTACTACATTTCCACCTAACTGAATTCCTCCCTGCCATTTTATACCTTTCAGCAGATGATCCATGTAAACTACGAACAGCAAAGGTGAAAGATTACAGCCTTGTCTAACCCCTGTAAGTACCCTGAACCAAGAACTCATTTTACCATCAATTCTCACTGAAGGCAAATTGTCAACATAAATGCCTTTGATTTTTATAATCTACCTTTAATTCCATAGTCCCCCAGTATGGCGAACATCTTTTCCGTCGGTACCCTGTCATATGCTTTCTCTGGATCTACGAAACATAAACAAAACTGTCTATTCCTCTCGTAGCATTTTTCAGTTACCTGGCGCATACTGAAAATCTGATCCTGACAGCCTTTCTGTGGTCTGAAACCACACTTGTTTTCATCCAACTTCCTAAGATTCTTTATTACTGTCCAGAAAGGTTTCCCTGCTGCTTGACCTAGCCTTTCCAGGTTGTTACCAAAATCTTCCCATGACTTCTTTTTGGATTCAACAACTATTTGTTTCGCTCTGTTTCTTTCATCTACGTACAAATACCTGTCTGCCTCGGCCCTTGTTTGGAGCCGTTTCTGATAAGCCATCTTTTTACGTTTACTAGCTGCTCTCACTTCATCATTCCACCAAGATGTTCACCTTTTCCCATCTTTACACACAGTTGTTCCTAGGCATTCCCTTGCTGTTTCTACTACGGCATCCTTGTATGCCACCCATTCACTTTCTATATTCTGAACCTGCTTACTGTCTATTGTTTGAAACTTCTCACTAATCATATCCATGTACTTCTGTCTAATTTCTTCGTCCTGGATATTTTCTGTCCTTATTCGTTTGCAGACAGATTTCACTTTACCCTAGGCCTAGAGATACTTAGTTCACTACAGATCAGATAGTGGTCTGTATCATCGAAAAATCCGCGGAAAACTCGTACATTCCTAACAGATTTCCTGAATTCGAAGTCTGTTAAGATATAGTCTATTATGGATCTGGTACCCCTAGCCTCCCATGTATAGCGGTGAATAGCCTTATGCTTGAAGAATGTATTCGTAATAGCTGAACCAATACTAGCACAGACGTCCAGAAAACGCTTCTCATTCCCATTAGCTTCCATATCTTCCACACATTTACCAATCACCCTTTCGTATCCTTCAGTTCTATTCCCAACTCTCACATTGAAATTGCCCATTAGCACTATTCTATCCTTAATGTTGACCCTCACCACGATGTCACTCAATGCGTCATAAAACTTGTCAACTTCATCCTAATCTGTACCCTCACGTGGTGAACACACGGAGACAATTCTAGTCCTAATTCCTCCAACTGACAAATCTACCCACATCATTTGCTCATTTTGCGTGCCTAACAGAGACTATGTTGCGTGCAATGGTATTCCTGATATAGACCTATCCCAGACTCTGCCCTTCCCTTTCTAACACCCGTCAAGTACACTTTATAATCTCCTATCTCTTCCTCGTTATCTCCCCTTACCCGAATTTCACTTACTCCTAGCACACCCAGATGCACCCTCTTTGCTGAATCAGCCAGTTCTACTTTCTTTTTTTTCCATAAGCCCCATTAATATTGATAGCTCCCCATCGAATTCCATTTCGTTCTTCAAGTTGTTTCCAAGGAGTCTCTCGCCTGTCAAAAGGGAGTGGGACTCCGTTACTCCCATAGGTCCGAGGCTTGCTTAAAATGTTCTGAGCTCGGTAAATTAATGAAGCTGGATGCTACCCTACGAGCACATAGTCCAAGTGAGGATCTCTCCTCTAACGGGTTATGGACCACCGGTGAATTGTATAGTCCTAGCCGCCTGAGCACAAGGAGGGCCATGACTCAGAATATGTCCGAGATGCCCACTCCCATTCCATAGCAACTGGTATCCGACTCTCAGGACCACTTACTAGGCCAGTCAGCCGTTGCCCATGGTTCACGAACTAGGACGTGACTACAGTAATCCACAAACGTGAACAATTTCAATAATATTAATATAATCTGACTCGCGTTCTGAAATTAAGCACTTGAAAGAAGTTGAATACAGTAGAGCATCACTACAATTGAACACGCAACTACACATTGCTTCTGGAAATATTAGTATACTGAGTCCAATGTCAAATAGAATCGAATTCGTAACACAGAATATCCACTCAGAAAATTGTATAGTTGTATAATTTTGCACTGTCGAATGTCACTGGAATCGACTTAGGAAGTAACACAAATAACGCGATACTTGGTAAAATAAAGTTTTGTCACTCGGTGACTGTTCATAAGTTTACTGAAATTCTTACAATTTTGAAGGTGATCACTTCAAAAACGAAAACATTCATCCAGTGAAATTAGTCTCGTTCACTTTAGTTAATCACAAATTATATCGTAACACAAATGGAGTTAAGTCTGTTTATAGGCTGTCCTTGGTTCGACTGCACGAATATTAAATACTGTTTACAGCAAGTTCAAATATACTGTTCGTAGCTAGGAACCTATGGGATGTCTTGGAAGTATATGAGATAATCTCCACTTCGCTAAAATACAAGTTCAGTGAAGCATTCAAAGTACTATCTCAATCGTCTATCACTAGAGAAATCCTAATCTCAACTAAAATGTTATACTTTGTCAAAATATTTCAACCACTCGATGAAAACTTAGATTTTAATGCACTCTTCGAAGTCTATCATTCGAAGAAATATTATGATCAATTTGAAATGTAAGCAATAAGTCGCTTAGCGAAATATTTCAATCACTTTGAAACGTAAACATTGGGTAGAAAATAATACAAGTCCCAGAAACACATAACTTGATTAAAAGAAATGATTTGTCATTTGGAAATCAATCCAAGTTAAATTACACTGTTCAAGTTCACGTAGAAAATTTTTATCACTCGCGAATTGACAACACTGAAAATTTATATGTCCGGTTCATGTTACCGTGGAGTTAAAGTTTTCTAAGTAATGTACCAGGAAAAGTTGTTGGGATAAGGAGCATGAGAAAGGTCTCAGGTAGTGATCGATTCTTAGGAGCCGGTACAGAGAAAGTAGTTCGCAGAGCGAAATAATAGATGTTATTTTGCAAAATTAAAATTAATTAAAATGAGTGGGCGCATTAACTTACTTACAATCTTGCATTGAAACTGAGAAATGAATTGTAAATATCTTCTGTCATGTTTATTCTTGAATACGTCAATCAAAATTTGAGTTCTGAAAATTCATGCAAGAAATTGAAACTGAAAAATGAAATTTTCTTCATGAAATTCGTGAACTAAATATCGTTTCATGTGTCTCTAAAATCATCTGGAAAAACACTTGTAGTCTTTATAGATTATTCTCATGTAAGGCCTACAGTCTTTTTAAATCGTCCACTGGTAATGTCTGCAGTCTTTTCTAAGTTATTCACTTCACAATATTATTTGAATGACTTTAAGATGAAATTACTTTAAAGCACCTAAAGTCTGTTTAAATTATCACATTAAATTAATTATAACTTGAAATTAATTGTCACTTGAAAGTAAATCGGCACTTGTAACACTTGTAGTTACAGTAGCACTTGAAAAGAATGACCTGAAAATAATAAAGTGCTTGTTCAGGAAGTTCGCAAATGTCTAGTGTTGTGAATGGTTTCAAATAATCACTGCCTTTAATAGTTTGAAAATCTAATGCTAAATGCACTCATATCACCTAAATGTTTATGACGCTGGAACTGGTGAATGCGGTTCTACGAACAGCATCTGGAACTCCATTGATGTCAGCACCACGTTGTACCACGTACCACATCCCACGTTGTACCACGTTTCATTTCCCTCGCTGTATCACGTACCATATCCCACGTCGAGTCAGGTGTTAAGTTAATATGGGGATTAAACACTCGGTCAAGATTTCTGGTGTCACTTAATAGTGAAGGCACACGAGAAAGTTCAATTGACGATTGATTGCGAGTGTTAAAAAATAGCACTATGTGGTTAAGTGAAAACTAGCAAGTCACTGGTAAATAGTACCCAGAATTGCACTTTGAATCACAGTCTATTACGTAACTTCAAAGCAACAATCATACTTAGATATAATTATGGCTTTTGAATGAATTAAATCACAGTCTGAAACATCTATGATTTTGAAACACACATCACATTTCGAAGTTTCCACAGTTTTTAAGCAGTCACACTTCTTAAGTAATACGAATTTTTGAAAACACTGGTCATATAATTCAGACTATTTACACAAGAGAATAATGTTTCTGGTATTCAGAACATGTTGTACTAGGTTCGAAATGAAAGCATAAGTTCAAAGCTTATCGGAATGTCGAGTGTTAGTTCAGTCCATGCCCTACACACGCAAGATGTATTTAACTGTTTCAGTTATTACTAACATAAATATTAAGGGGATATTAAGTATTATTTTACTTCACTTTGGTTAATATTTTATGGAAATGCCATGAACTGTCCTTATGGTTTACTAAGTTATTTGGTATCACTGTTCAAATATAAGTAATATTTGGGAGAATTGTCCCCACTCGGCTACGACAATTACTAAGTTCCGAGTTCTCGAAATATTCTAAGTTCTGATAAGTCACTATCCAATGTCGAACACTCGTTCTTGCACACGTTGAAATTTTACTTAGTTCGGAGAAGTCACCGAAAACATTAGAGTTCGACTTAGGACACGCTGGAATTTTCCAAGTCCGTAGCACTGCAGAAATTTTATAAATTATCGTAAATATTACATGCCGGATATTTTCTAAGTCCCTACCACTGCCGAAATTTTACAAGTTACCGAGAATAATAGAGCACCGGTACAACTTAATACACGCCGGATTTTTCTAAGTCCGTAGTACTGCAGAAATTTTATAAGTTACCGTCTTAATACACGCCGGATATTTCCAAGTTCGTAGCGCTGCAGAAACTTTATAAGTTCGACGACTAACTTCGTGTAACGCGACAGAGTTTCAGGTTCGACACCTGCACGCGGTGACCGTACAACCCGTCATAGTCAAGTTGTAGATTGCAACTTGTTGAGGCTCTTATATACTCGAAGCGAAGCTGGCTCTCTGCTTCTCGGGAATAATATATGTTTCCTTTACATCTTAATATCTTGGAAATCTGTAGGTCGATTTTCTTGAAACTTTGGCCAGTTTACTTTTAAAATAGGGCTTCACGATGGTATGCTCCAGTATGTAGGATGTTAAAAGGTTTGTTTTTTTCACCTATTCAATACATATAAATTTTATAAATTAGGAATTTATTGTAGATTCCACTTGAGACATGTTTCGCCCTTCATTGAGGGCATCATCAGTCAAAATATCACCTCAAGGTAAAAAATCAGGTAACTGGTTGGTAGTAGACATGTACAAATTAATACATATTATTAACAACATATAAAAATTAAGTATGGGAAAAATTTTCACAAAAGTGATGGTTGAACATGTAGGTTTAGATGAAAAGTCAGCACCAATGCCTAAAAATAACAAAGTAGAGTTCTGCAGTGGTGCTCTGGAGAAACAGTTGACGCAATCATATGAAAATAAAAAGTTTAAAAAATATTTACAATAAAACAATTAAGGGAGAAAAGGTGTAGTGTTTGGCATCAATGTTAGTAACCAAAAATTGATGTCAAAGGTTGGTAACTATGCAGTATTTACATAGTTCAATTGAACAGTTGAGATAAAGTTTTTTAAAAATATTTACATTTAACATTCAGCGTAAATGTTTGTAATAAAAACTAATGTTAATGATTGGTAACTATATAGTAATTACATTATCTAATTGAAAGTTGAGAATTTACAATTATATACATATTTACACAAGAGCAGCTGGTGCGCAAGGATAAAAAATTTTAGTACCAAGTGCGTCCTGATGTTTTAGAGGTTGGAAGAAAGAATTAGCATTGACATTTCAGAAATATGTAGAGCAGATTATTTTAGTTAAAAATCACCGGGGGTAGGGGAAATTTTTATAGCCAAATGAGGTTATATAGGCATCAAGCTGAAAGTTTTCCAGTTGAAGCGCCGAGATCGGGACGGAGACTGGTCAGTGTGGCTGGAGATTTATGGGTAATCCGTGCGTTTGAACGACAACAATGGTAACAGTTAAAGTGGGTAATTGCTAATTAGGAAAAATGTTGTGGGTTGAAACTTCTGCTTATTCTTTTAGTTGACTTCAGTAGCATCGATTGTGATGTGGAGACATCGGTGTGAAATGCCGGTGAGACAAAATGATATTGTTCCGTGGAATGTATATATATTGTATTGTATATATGTATTGAATAGGTGAAAAAAACAAACCTTTTAACATCCTACATTCACTTGCAATGCTCCAGTATGTCGTAGCTAAAAGGGTTTAGCAGATATATAAAATGTTCCAGCACGTGGAGATTACGTCATCCGGCTTGCTGCGACGTAGCGCTCTCTCTCACACTCACATAGCTTGCAGCTGCGTCTAAAACATTCGCTTTGCACGCTGACTTCATGTGCTAGCACCTTCATTTCGCAAATAAATTACGAATTAAGAATTCAATGTGCCAGGCCGTGGGCATTCCTGGCACAGTACGAAGAACTTCATCAAACACTTGATATTCGGCGAAACCGTAATTTTTGCGACGGATAATGCCACCAGCCTGACATCGAGATGTCATTATTTTACTTCTCCTCCTCCAAACGTTTTAGATGTGGCCTAAACGGCATGGAAATTTGTATCATACTAACTCTAAGTTTTCCTTGAATTATCTTCCATTCTGTTCCTTATTTCTTCAGGTTTTATTTAGTTCACAACTTCTCTGGGGATAGCGCTCATATTATTCGATCGAACTTAAGGAAAGAAATGAACGTTGTATGTGCTGATCTCTACTCGGAGTCCTCGTACTACGATGCTCCGCCTCCTAACCAATTAGAGCTCCCTAGTACCGGAGGCTATTCGTTGCTCAGGGCGAGCAGCCATTAAGCGATTGTTAATTGAAGAAGAGGCATCGTGTGTGTACTTGGTGTCTCGTGCAAGAGCACTTTCCAGCCTGTGAGATGGAGAACGGATAAATATTACACGTGAGAGGGTTCGCCTTCTACCCCTCAGGATTTGTGTTGTGTGTATTCATCATGGGAACGTCCACAAACTGTATGGATTATTTATTTAATTTAATCTGCATTCATACGTGAGTACAAAATGGCGCTGCGGCGTCCATGAAACAAAACAAAGAAAAACTATTTGGCTAGGTGTCGTGTGTCTAAATCCTTATTGCGTTGGACTGGTCATTCTCGGCTAAATTTTAATGATCTGTTTTTCAATAAAACTTTCGGGTTAGTTGTTATTGTAGTGCATATGGTTTGATCACGTGCTGTATGTGTTTTTAAAATCTTGTGATATTGTTGTGGGGTGAAAGTAAATTATGATCTAAACTGTTAAAAAAAAGGTAGATGATAGAGTACTATTTTCTTATACTGGTTTTCAGTTCACCCCAACTAGGTTGAGTTTCGAACCACTTAGTTCTAACCAAGGAAACTGTAGTTTTATTTCATTTCCCCGGTCTTGTTTTAATACTTTTCTTTTCTTTCTTGGTCCTTTCGACCAAAATATGCTTTTCTCTTTCCTTTTTCGGGCTTCTGTTACCGTTGTTACGTTTGGTTTTGCGTTGTTCATGGCGTTCGTGGGTTACTATGACAACGGTTGATGATGGTGATTGTTGATTATAAATAATCTGATGGTGGATGATGGTTTTTTATGATTTCCCCTGGACTTACTATCTTGCGTGACGTTTCTATTTAATTGAATGATTTCTCCTTGCCATTATTTAATTTCTTGCTCGCGTTTGTGATTTTCAAAATTTATTTTCTGTTTTATTTACCTCCTGTGTGAAGTGTTGTCGTGATTATTCTACTTGGACTCCTGGTTATCCCTGCCCTTGGATAGAACTCGGTGGTTAAAGTAGTTTTTTCTTCAAAAAAGGAGAATTGTTATAAACAAATATGATTTTAATTATCCTATTTTCTCTAGTATCATGGGGCCCCCATGCCATTAATTTAACTTATGATTAATTCATTTTCTTTTGCGGCGGTCGACCACAATTAATCACGTTGATTTTCTTTGGGTGTGATAACTTAATTTAATTTTAACTGTTTAATTTTCTATTTTCGTACGTGGACGTTTTCTGTTACCATTTTAAATCATTTTATTTATTTAATAAATTCTATTTATACCTTTTCACCAAAGGATTGGTGTTATTATTTTAGAAAGCTAGCAATTCGATACCAGGTTCCTGCTTTTCTTTCCGCGGGTTTTTAAGAGACACTCTTCCATCTATTAAGGTAAGTCTCCTTCTGGTTGGTTTTGGTGATGTTTGAGAGTGTCTGTTTACGCTTCCTGTTTATTATTTTCTTGACGAACTAGCTCTTTTGTACCTGCTAGTTTGTTTTGACCTTATTTTACTGCCGTTATCGTAGTTTTTTGGGTTGATCTACGTAACGGGTCAAGCCGACCGTCCTGTCTCGACTCTGGTACATGACTGACTTTGACCTGCTAACTGGCACTTCTTTTATACAAGAATCGTGGGAATTTAAGTCATCATATCCTGTTGAATATCGCCCTTTTTCTGGTCGGATTCTCTTCCATCTAGGTGAAAATGGGGAAATAAAATTGATTAACACGGTAATGTTTTGCTCTTAATTTTATCTTGACCCAAAAAGTTATTAGCAATGGAAAGTTTCGAATGTTCTACCGGCTGACGTAATCCAACTGTGACAAGATAAGGCGGGATGTGACGTCACACGTTCCACGCAGTACTCTGCCTGCTGCTCAGCCAGCTGTGCGCTAGCGCACGGCTCGTAGTTCGAGTTCAGTTGGTGGGGACTCTGACTTGGACCAGCGTTGTACCATCTTTAATACAGAAATCATTCACTTATTAATGTGTCTTTAATATTGGTCTAATATGATATTATATTATTGAATAATGCACAATAGCAGAAACATAGTACACATATTATACGCAAATTTTTCAATTTTTAACTTTTAATTTTATGAACTATATGAAGTTGCGCAGTCATATTTTAAACTAAATCTGTCCTCGCATTGTTTTACATTACGCTGCCATCACAAGGTAACTAGAATATAAGGTAAGCTACTCCGGCGGTTGAAGCTTCCATTGGCTGGAGCGCTCTGACGTCACGCGGTATGAACGATAGCGAGTAAGGAACACAGTCGCAGTACAGCAAGCCTGTGAATTCTCGTGCCTGTGAAACATCTTCTCAATCTTTCATCAAATAATAGTCTGGTTTAGTCCGATTCGATAAGTAACGGCACTTCCAATAGATTTAAAACCGTGAAAATGCGTTAAATTTCGTCACATGCTGAGCAGGTAGAACATCAACTATCAAATACATGACATATAATACGATAAGAAATAAAATATTGCCATGCAACTCAAAATAATTAATTTATTTCCTGATGAAGTTAATATTTAGATTAAATGGCATAGGAAAATATGCATCATATCGACATCTTTATGGGATTATATTAAATTATTAAAACGTACGTGTCAGGAGACTTAATTACTTGATGAACCAGCCCAAAGCTTAGCCTTCTTATTGGCATATTTTCTCAGTGCTAGCTCCTTACTCTTTGCATTAAAATGCCATATCCTAATAAATGTCCTGGTCCTTACGTAGAGACAATTTATTTTGTCATGGAATACTGGAAATTTTGACTTAATAATAGAAGTAAGAGTTTTCACTTTTTTGCATCTGAATACAGTCTTAGCGTGAAACACACCAAATGAAATTTCGAACTGGGCTATATTTTTTAACCACTCATGACTGGGATGTGTGAGGCCCCCTTTCGAAATAACCGAGATCAAGTAACAGGTCTCTTCTCGCACGACATTTTTGTCTCTTTCTTCGTATTTACTGTATATCGGATCACGGATACTGTATTATTTCACGACCTTCGAAATATATTCAGAAATATAAGTTATTAGCACATAATTATGTTAATGTTATTGGATTTTATGTCCGACTAACTATGTTTTTGAGCACCTTCACCACCGGACTGAAACAGGATCGAACCTGGCAAGTTGGGCTAAGAAGGCCAGCGATCTACCATTTGAGTTGCTACTCAGCCCGGCTATTAGCACATAACAATAATTATAGAAAATATGATTTTCATTCAGTCATTTATATCTGACACCTTTTTACCGTACGAGCTGTAATAATGGAGATATTCAAGAGTTTATTACAAAGTGTTTCAATAACCAAGCATTGCTGACGAGGAAGTATTGTTATGCCATCACAGTAGCAAACTAACTGGCTATGATGGTTGTTGTCGTTGTTGTCTATATAGTATGCGAAATAATAATAATGTTATTTGTGTTACGTCTCACTAACATTTACGGTTTTCTGAGACTCGAGGTGCCGTAATTTTGTCCCACGGGAGTTCTTTTACGTGCCGACAATTTATAGCGCCACGCACGTTTCCATAATATGTTGACTGCCAGTACAGTGGTTCTACTTCAGATACTGACAACACGGACACTGTTCACGTAATGAACCACTATAAAACTATATATCCGTGATCCGATATACAGTAAATACGTAGAAAGAGATAAAAATGTCGGTCGGTCGGTCACTTGCTTTCTTGGCTTACGCTGCGTGAACCATCAACGATAGACCCCAAGTGTAAGCGTACGAAATGTAGAGCAAAGGATCCTCTACAAAAAAGTCCGGGATGGCACAAACCTATTTACAACCGGCTGCCCTCTAGAAGCGATTTTATGCTACAGTCCGCGGTAAAAAATGTAACTCCTTAAAATTAAATAAATATTTCGATATTATCCTCGAGTTTCACATCAAAATAAATTGTTTGACCTCCTCCAGTATTTTATAGGGATTACAATAACCTTGTCAGGACATTATTTGCATGAATAGTTCAGAAGTTATGACCATTTTAGACTGAAGTGGTAATACGTGTCAGCAGGACGGGCGACCGGTGTCTCATGCCACATGACGTCACGCAGAAGGCGGACAGGGAGAGAAACAAGTGAGCGCAATGCGGGAAGAGACCCCTGTGCTGCAATCCTTTGATCAACTCACGGTCCCTATCTCCGCGTTCAACATTTGGCCAATTGTAGAGTGTGGTGTAAAATGCCTGAAAATTATCTGGAATGTACAATTCTATCAATCAATCAATCAATCAATCAATCAATCAATCAATCAATCAATCAATCAATCAATCAATCAATCAATCAATCAATCAATCAATCAATCAATCAATCAATCAATCAATCAATCAATCAATCAATCAATCAATCAATCAATCAATCAATACTGATCTGCATTTAGGGCAGTCACCCAGGTGGCAGATTCCCTATCTGTTGCTTTCCTAGCCTTTTCCGAAATGATTTCAAAGAAATTGGAAATTTATTGAACATCTCCCTTGGTAAGTTATTCCAATCCCTAACTCCCCTTCCTATAAATGAATATTTGCCCCAGTTTGTCCTCTTGAATTCCAACTTTATCTTCATATCGTGATCTTTCCTACTTTTATAAACGCCATTCAAACCTATTCGTCTACTAATGTCACTCCACGCCATCTCTCCGCTGACAGCTCGGAACATACCACTTAGTCGAGCAGCTCTTCTTCTTTCTCTCAATTCTTCCCAACCCAAACATTGCAACATTTTTGTAACGCTACTCTTTTGTCGGAAATCACCCAGAACAAATCGAGCTGCTTTTCTTTGGATTTTTTCCAGTTCTTGAATCAGGTAATCCTGGTGAGGGTCCCATACACTGGAACCATACTCTAGTTGGGGTCTTACCAGAGACTTATATGCACTCTCCTTTACATCCTTACTACAACCCCTAAACACCCTCATAACCATGTGTAGAGATCGGTACCCTTTATTTACAATCCCATTTATGTGATTACCCCAATGAAGATCTTTCCTTATATTAACACCTAGATACTTACAATGATCCCCAAATGGAAATTTCACCCCATCAACGCAGTAATTAAAACTGAGAGGACTTTTCCTATTTGTGAAACTCACAACCTGACTTTTAGCCCCGTTTATCAACATACCATTGCCTGCTGTCCATCTCACAACATTTTCGAGGTCACGTTGCAGTTGCTCACAATCTTGTAACTTATTTATCACTCTATAGAGAATAACATCATCCGCAAAAAGCCTTACCTCCGATTCCACTCCTTTTCTCATATCATTTATATATATAAGAAAACATAAAGGTCCGATAACACTGCCCTGAGGAACTCCCCTCTCAACTATTACAGGGTCAGACAAAGCTTCACCTACTCTAACTCTCTGAGATCTATTTTCTAGAAATATAGCAACCCATTCAGTCACTCTTTTGTCTAGTCCAATTGCACTCATTTTTGCCAGTAGTCTCCCATGATCCACCCTATCAAATGCTTTAGACAGGTCAATCGCGATACAGTCCATTTGACCTCCAGAATCCAAGATATCTGCTATATCTTGCTGGAATCCTGGAAGTTGAGCTTCAGTGGAATAACCTCTCCTAAAACCGAATTGCCTTCTACCGAACCAGTTATTAATTTCAAAAACATGTCTAATATAATCAGAAAGAATGCCTTCCCAAAGCTTACATACAATGCATGTCAAACTTACTGGCCTGTAATTTTCAGCTTTATGTCTATCACCCTTTCCTTTATACACAGGGGCTACTATAGCAACTCTCTATTCATCTGGTATAGCTCCTCCGACCAAACAATAATCAAATAAGTACTTCAGATATGGTACTATATCCCAACCCATTGTCTTTAGTATATCCCCAGAAATCTGATCAATTCCAGCCGCTTTTCTAGTTTTCAACTTTTGTATCTTACTGTCAATGCCATTGATATCGTAGGTAAATTTTAATACTTCTTTATTATTATTCACATCCCCTACCTGGACATTATCCTTGTAACCAACAATCTTTACATACTGCTGACTGAATACTTCTGCCTTTTGAAGATCCTCACATACACACTCCCCTTGTTCATTAATTATTCCTGGAATGTCCTTCTTGGAACCTGTTTCTGCCTTAAAATACCTATACATACACTTCCATTTTTCACTAAAATTTGTATGACTGCCAATTATGCTTGCCATCATTTTATCCTTAGCTGCCTTCTTTGCTAGATTCAATTTTCTAGTAAGTTCCTTCAATTTCTCCTTACTTCCACAGCCATTTCTAACTCTATTTCTTTCCAGTCTGCACCTCCTTCTTAGTCTCTTTATTTCTGTATTATAATAAGGTGGGTCTTTACCATTCCTTACCACCCTTAAAGGTACAAACCTGTTTTCGCATTCCTCAACAATTTCTTTAAACCCATCCCAGAGTCTGTTTACATTTTTATTTACCGTTTTCCACCGATCATAGTTACTTTTTAGAAACTGCCTCATACCTGCTTTATCAGCCATACGGTACTGCCTAACAGTCCTACTTTTAAGACCTTCCTTTCTATCGCATTTATTTTTAACTACCACAAAAACAGCTTCATGATCACTAATACCATCTATTACTTCAGTTTCCCTATAGAGCTCATCTGGTTTTATCAGCACGACATCCAGGATATTTTTCCCTCTGGTTGGTTCCATCACTTTCTGAATCAGCTGTCCTTCCCATATTAACGTATTTGCCATTTGTTGGTCATGCTTCCTGTCGTTCGCATTTCCTTCCCAATTGACATCTGGCAAATTCAGATCTCCCGCTACAATCACATTTCTTTCCATGTCGTTTCCCACATAGCTGACTAATTCGTTGATGTCAGAAATTTGTCCCGAACTTAGTGGCACACATGTGTTACATGCTTTTCCTGCGGGAAATGGAACTGAAGAGTTACAGTCAATACCAGGATGGAAAGTGTGCATGACAGTACTTTGGATAAATACCTTTCCAATCACAGTACCAGAAGTGTTACTTCTGTATTCATATTCAAAGAATTTGGACACCACAAATGACTACTTCTGATCCCTGGACACCATACTACTGGGACTCCACGGATGGAGGATATTCTTTTCGTAAAATCTAGGCCACCAGTTTTTGAGTGAAAGAATATCGCTTAGTGAAATTACCTTCACTTGGAACTTATTAACGTTTGAAGTTGCGTTTGCAATCATTTCAACAAATTGCTTGATATGGTACACTCTATCGAGTGAGCGAATTCTTCTCTTCACTACCGCTTATTCCATGTCATAGGGTAGAAATGAATGTCCACTAATAGAAAAAGGATTAATAGTGAAGAATTGCTCTGAGGCTGCCTAAGCCAGGAAAAACCTTACGACGGTATGATTCCTATTTTGCCGTGTGCAACCATCTGAAAAGACATGCAAATATTTAATGCTTTTTGGGATATTGTTTGTCATGAAATCTAATAATAATGAACACACCACAATCGTTTTTTTTACTGTTCCTTCATGGTAAACGTAGAATTTTGAATCACCGTCTTCAGGTAGTGTATATTAAAGAAATTCGCAGTAAGTTGACGAACTTGAACTAGTATGGTTGGTAGGCATAGATTTTGCATGAAGTCAATAGCAATTCCTGATACTTCCTCATTATCAATGCATTTCTCTATAATTTCACTAATGCGAAAATAAATCTTAGCTGCCCGTCTCTTGTGCACGACGAGTTCTGCAGCAGCTACCCGTTTCACTGTGTCACTAAGCATTGTATTTTTCGTTTTAGTTAACAGTTCTTCACATTTGGCGCAGGTGCCCGAAACAGAGTGAAAATCTCTCGCTGAATTTTTTCATAAAATACTCGTATTTTTCAGCTATGTCGGCATATTTCACTTGAAAATGTTCACACATAGTTTTCACATTATGCTGTTCGTACAAATAATGACGTTCTCGATAGCCACAATGGGTTACTTTTTGAGGGTAATAGTAAATATGTTCAACAATAGCATTTATTTCTCAACCACTTTTCGCACTGCCTGAACGGTAGGTGTCTTGCCGAGTGCGGGTAGTTTGCTAATCTCATGTTCGTCACGCCACTTTTCCGGTATTACAATTCACAGAATACCTGAAATTTCGCTGTCTAAGCCAGTTATTAAAATCATTTTCTCCTTTTAGCGAACGTCTTCTTTCAATACCTTCGACAGTAATCAGTCCTTGGAGATAACAGTTGTGTGCATTCTTTGAGCGCATTTCATAAAAATGAGCGAAGATCTCTATCCTTGTGTTTTCATTAATTTTCTTAAATGACCCGTCGAGAACATCTGTAAAGTGAGAAAAATATTCTATGTGAACTAGCAATGCCAGCATTTTTCTTATTACTAATCAACGCAAAAGTGTACATAAAACGTATAATGGTTAGAGTTATGTACTTGCAATCATCACCAATTTGTTTCTTCTGCACTATTTTCCCACTGAAGTTCTCGTGCTCCTGCCCTTTAGTACATAACCTTTTAATCTTCTCGTGTTGACATTCCACATTCCTCACTCCCTCCTTTCGTTTTAATGTCCAGCAATCTCGCATTGATTCATTAGAAGACATGTTGCACGATAATGAGCTAAATGCGGTTTACTCTCTTCGCCGCAGGAGAATCAGTGCGAGAGCTCTTTCTCACTTATTTAACTTCTACCAACACTGAGTATAGAAACAACACTTCTCCACGACAATTGCTCTTTCTGTGCTCACTTTGTAAATTATGCTGGTGCAAAACTCCGATATCGATTGCGGAACAAGTGCTATTTCACTTTACCAACCGATAGAGCTATCCTCACAGAACAGTGCCGCACCCTTAACTCAAAATCGACAATTTGTGGACAAGTGTTGTTTCTGGAATCAGCGATTCATTTAATGCTAATGGTTCTTCTTCCACACGATTTTAGACAGTAGATATTTAGCCAGTAGAAATACCTATCTGAAAAGATTGTAGGAGCATTGGAAGATACAAGGGGACGAACGTGAAGAGCGAATGTAAACCAGCTCTTAGTGGCGATCCGTAAGGCCGGTGAGCGTCAATTCAGCTGGAATTTATGAGGTAGGTTCAGAGACTTGAACTGGCAAGAATTTTATATGATAGCCTCCTTTGCTACTGGATTCGGTAGTCAGGAGTGGAGAGGGGCAGGCTAGGGTGAATGTTAGCCGGGTGATTGGTGGCCTGTAAGAGGTTGCTGGCTGTCCGCGACGTGGTGTAGGGGTGTTCACATGTTCAGTGCAGTAGAAGTACCGGTAAGACTTAGACTAGTTTTCTTCACAGCATGTTTATTTTCGTGTTATATATATATATATATTTCTCCAGCGATAATGATCTAACTGGAAGAATTCTGTATGAATCAGGAGGAAATACGGGAACTATACGCCCCCACTAACTACTTTTACGGTTTACTGAGATGCCGAGTTGCAGGAATTTTGTCTCACAGGAGTTCTTTTTCATGCTGGTAAATCTAACGACGCTGGGGTGTCATATTTCAGCACATTCAAATACCACCGGACTGAGCCAGGAACGAACCTACCAACTAGGACTCAGAAAGGACGTAACAGTCTAAGCCACTCAGGTTGGGGCTCTAAATAAGGAGATGAAAGCCACGTTAGGAATAAAGTCGATAGACGGGGTTGTACGCATAATGCGGCTTTAGGATTGGGTGATCTGAGGCGAATGGAGAAGGAGAGTAATGGGCTCGATCAGGGAGGTTGAGGGTAGAAGAGGGACACTAAATTGATGATGTAAATTTTCAGTTTTAAATGATTTAGTAATAGGAGGTGTAGAATTAAATTGAGGCCGCAGAGTTAGTTACAGATATTGTGGAGATGTTTGTTTATTTCATAGAAGCTTGCAGACTGAACGCTGAGATGTATGTAAGGAACACAATTTTTATTTATGTATCTTGTTCCTGGAAGTGGCTCTGCTGTGGATGTCTTGATCCATGATGTTCATTCCTTGCACGTCCTTCTTGGTGGTAACAAGCAATTTGTCACCAGAGTTGCCTTTCCTATTGGGCTTGTTCAAATAGTTAAAAAAGTCTTAGTCAGTCTGCCGTTGGGCATTCTTGAAATATTTCCATCGAATTTAACACTTCGTTTGCGTATTGTATCTTAAATCCTGCTGCACGTTTAATATACATCTTTGTTAGTGCGCAATCGGTATCTGTCGGCACATCTTTTTGATCCAAGAGTTTTTCTTAAAATCTTTCTTTCTTTCTAGATATAACAATGTTTGTTTCTGGTTGTCAATCCTAAGAATTATGAAACATACAGGCATACGGGATGGTGTAATAGTTTAGTTCTAATAGAAATCGCTCTCTTGTTGTATGTGCTTTTATGGCTCTCTTAGAGTTTCCTTTTTTATCGAGCCCGTTAGGCTGAAGTATCTCAGCAAGGGACTTGAATTTAACAACTTTATTTATCTTATTGTCCTTTGTTGTCATTAAGTATTTTGGAGCTTCTTTAATGTTGGTCATACTTGGGTTCATAAGGCACGTTATTCCTCCCTTTGGGCGCCCCAATAATCCTTGCGTCGCCAACACATGTGCCCAAGTATATCGCCCTTTTGAACTGACTTATAAAACAGACAATGTATTGGTTGTTAAAACTGCACAGTGCACCACAATGGGGGTCTACTTTCCACCAGACACCCACGACAGGACTATTATAGAGGAGTGAAGCACCGCCTTCCTTAATATAAATAAGAACGAGTCTCTCATACTAGCCGGTGATATGAACTGCAGGATAGATCGTGAGTCCACAAAGACAAAACTCATACTAGATTTTCTGGAAGCAGAGGGTTTATCCCTTCTCAATGATCCAGACAAACACACATACTTCTCACATAATGGGAGCAGTACAATAGATCTTGTCTTTTTAAACATAAAGGGACCTCACTTCATCAAACATATAGTACTTCAAGATGTAATTATCAGAAAGCACTTACCAGTCGAGACGACTTTCATCACGGACGTAAGAAACAATGTAGACTTCCAACCACAACGAAAGAAAAATCCCTGAACGATTAATAGTGACCGTCTAGTAGAGGAAGTAGCAAAAGCACCGGATCTACTAAACATAATACAACATGGAGATTTGAACGAAGTAATGCGTAGAATGGAAAAATTGTTAGAAAATTCAAAGGAATTAGCAATATCACATAAACGCAGAGCTAAACCATGGTTTAATGCTACTTGCTATGAGGCAAGAAGAAATGCCATTGATGCAGTGACTCGTACAAAAACTGACACAAACGTACAAAATTATTCGACATTAAGGAGATTTAACAAGAAGATAGTTAAGGAAGCGTATCAGCGTCAAATGGAAATCCAATTGGTAGGAAAGGCAGGAGAAAACCCATATAAGGCTCTGCAACCGAAATTTCCGAGGCACATGGCAATGGAAACAAGGACATCACATTTTGGCAAGGTACTGCAAGCAAGGGACTCCCGACCGATTAGGAGAAATACTAATGAAACAGATTTAAATATCCAGCTGTTCACAGAGGACGAAGTAGAAGCGGCCATTCTGCAGAGTAAAGATGGAAAGGCTTGTGGTCCAGATAATATTTTCAATGAACATCTTAAACAAACCTTAACAGTGCTCAACGCGGTTTGGACAGCCATCATGAATCATTGCTCTATACGAGGAACCATCCCTGACAGATGGAGTTACGCCACTCTAAAAATGTTTTGCAAGGAGAAAGGAAATACTGGAGACCCCGATACTTATCGGGGTATCGCTTTAGAATGCATTCTGGTCAAGATACTGACAAAGCTTATCGCAAATAGATTGACTGACCTCGTGGACTGTAAAATACCCGAGGAGCAATTTGGTTTTCTCAAGGGAAGATCTACTCTACAAGCAGTTAAGTGTCTACAAGATGACATACAGGGAACGACGAGAAACCCAAAAGGAAAATTACATGTAGCTTTCATAGACTTTTCAAAGGCCTTTGACTCAATCAATAGAATGTTACTGTTGGAAAGACTGGAGCATGTCTTGGAAAGTGATACATATCTCATAGTTCTGATACGAAACATACTCGCAGAAAACTACGTACAGATTGATGACAATCTGACAAAATCTATTCCAATAGAGCAAACGACTGGAGTGCTTCAGGGGGACCCACTGAGTCCGATCCTGTTTAACATAGCGACCATGGACGCATTAACAACAGTAAATTCCAGTAATGTAAAAATATATGTTTACGCGGATGACATGGCGATTGCGTCATTATCTCATGCAGATCTGCAAGCAGCCTTCAATAGATTAGTGGAATGGGTCGGCAGAAACTACCTACAGCTGAATGCGAATAAGACAGTAGTTATGAATGTTATGACATTCAGAAGAGGGGGAAGAATTCCATCACATGACACAATTTATTATAGGAACGAAAGATTAACGACGGTCGCATCCTTTAAATACTTCGGAATGACGCTACAGACTACAGGAACCACATACACACTTCACATCAAGGACAAGGTCGCAACTGCTATAATAGCAATGCACGACATTTCAGACATAAGGAACCTCTCTGTGGATACAACGATAAAGCTATTTAGAGTGAAGATCTCGCATATTGTGAGTTACGGATTACATCTAATATGGGACCATCTTTCTAACAGCAATCTTCTGGAATTGGAAAAGATCAAGGCAATGTATCTAAAAAGAGTACTCAGCGTATCTAAATTTACCCCCTCACGGTTGGTATATGAGCTGGTGCTTGTTGTTTAAAGCTTGTTGTTTAAAGGGGCCTAACATCGAGGTCATCGGCCCATATGAGCTGGTGAGAGAAAGGTTCTTTATAGAGGATCTTCGAGAATGGATATTATTAAATTCTACACCTGTGTATCAGAGTGCCTTAAAAGAAGTACAGGACAAGAAGAAAGAAATATGGAGCACGTTTTACATCACGGATGCTATGGTGACTCAAAATTGGCAACGTCGAAATTACGACCTGCGACATATCATGACGCGATTCGCTGTACATGGATTCCATCACAAAATATGCGACAAGACATCACGACCCTACTAATGACTGTACTTGCAAATTGTGCAAGAAACACCATCTTCGAGAGTGTACGGAAAGAGCAACGTCGTTGACATCATTTTGTAGCGAAGGAGCAATGTACGATATTGTATTTATTTCTTCGCCATTGGCTGCATTAAATTCTATTATTAATGTTGGTCATGAAATTGGTCTTTTCAAACGATATCTGCAGGCCGGTTTTCACTGCTATCTCATCCAAATTGAGAACTTGCATTCGATATTCTCTGACAATAGCTATTTATTTATTTATAGATTTATTTATTTATTCACTTACTCATGTATTTATTAGTTAGTCAATTATTTAATATACGACCCTGATTTCCTTTCCGGCGTGTTGGAGTTTGTATCACCAATTCATAGACTGTAATGAACCACTGGTCACCATGCCCCACACTGTACAGCTGACCTTTACCGGGACATGCGAAGGAAGATAAGTAATTGTGCTTAGCATAGTCTTAACTTTCAAATATCGACTCTCGGTGAAAGAGAAGGAAGATAGTATCAAGAGGGAGGATGGGTTGTAGGCAATACGACCGGGCGAGTTGGCCGTGCGCTTAGGGGCGCGCGACTGTGAGCTTGCAACCGGGAGATAGTGGGTTCGAATCCCAGTGTCGCCAGCCCTGATTATGGTTTTCCGTGGTTTCCCATTTTCACACCAGGAAAATTTGGGAGCTGTACCTTAATTAAGGCCACGGCCGTTTCCTTCCAACTCCTACGCTTTTCCTATCCCATTGTCGCCGTAAGACCTATCTGTGCCGGTGCAACGTAAAGCCACTAGCAAAAAAAATATCAATACGAGAAAAGTACAATGCTATACTGTGAATAGCATCCTTCAGAGTCGAGAACATTACTTTGAAAGGATTTTCAAGTCATTCTCTTCAAATGTTAGTAACACCTTAAGACATTTTCGTTGTCAGTGACCATAATTTAGTTGGACAAAATAGTGAATTTTGTTAAATATCCCCTAACTCTAGAAATAATCGAAGGAATTCCCAGTGTGATAATATAATACTGCAGTCAATAAGTTCGTGTACTGGCTCCTACTGTGTAGGCAGCATGGTTCACACTCAATAACTTGTTGGATTGGCACATACAGGTAGGCAACACAGTATACACGTGTGTACTTACTGCAGTCGATAAGTCCTTGGTCTGGCACTAACAGTTCGAGAATCACATACTCCTTTGACCAGTCTTTTCCCGTCTTTTTCCTATCGTGGTGATCTGGGTGATTTCAACTTGATCATCTCAAACGTTTTCCTAGCGGTTTTGCCTAATATTTTAGCAGAACTTAAAATGTATCCGTAGCTCAAACTACATTTTCAAGTTCCGCCGCTGACTTTCGACTACCCTTCACAACAGAGACTGTGGTTCTATTTATACTTTATGCATGCAACTGCCCCTTGCAGGGACTAGAGAAGGACTGTCACGACAACATCCTGCTTTTTAAACTCTCCACACCAGTCCACGAACTTAATGTCTCTACTACGTATTTCATTTAAAGAAGCTAGTTTTATCCGAAGATCTCTCTCTGATTACCCAAGCGCTTCCCGTAAATTTCCTTTCTTAATCCAAGGCTACTTATTTCTATTCTTCTGCACCTCTGAGTTCCAGGACATTAAATTCTATACCATCCTTGTCCTTCATGTATCTTACCCTCCACAATGGTGTTTCATAGTCTTTCCTTAGAATTCACCTCTCTAGGCTCTAAACAGTCAGCAAGAAGAATGTTCATCAAATGTTTGTTGCTTATTCTGTCTTCTTTCCTCCAACTATTGTTACTACATTATCTCTTTTTGACAGTTAGCGTATTACCTCGGTAACACGACTTTACTCATCTCCATAACTCATTGAATTCTATTCGCAGTATGAGGAATATATCGACTGAAGAAAGAGGAATGCTATGCTGGAATTAGAAAACATACCTAGGGTTACACAATTTCATTCTGTAGAGAGCAGCAGTTCCTTAGTCATGTTAGATTAAGGAACTAAAATAGAAAATGTGGCTCATGTAAGTGGAATATTTTCCAGATTCAGCGGGGTCCCGTCGTCTCCTTATGGTCTCCCATTGGTGGAATTTCGGAATCAGAATGAAAGAAAAATTCACATTCGTAAATTCCTTTCACAGTCGCTCGATGAGACAACTAAATGGCTTCCACAGATAGTGAAAATTTATGTAATTTTACAGCCTTAGTGTTAGAAACAGAATTCATATATTATAAATCAAACAGTGAATGAGTTCCTGTAGTTTCCTTTTTCTTTTCCTTCCGCCATGCCGTGATGCTTTAATCACTTTATAGCTACAGCTATACGGAACTCACCATCCTTTCATGCACAGTAATTATGAAAAATTTCACCGCTACCTTACAGTACGGTAACAATTTATACTTCCATTTACAGGTCAGAAGATGAACTCAACAGACTTCTTCGGCTGGATACAAAACTATCCAAACGATCAAGACAATTGTGTGATACTGAATTCATCATCCCGTAGAGGTACGTCCAACAAAGCATGTGATGCAAGAAAGGATGTAATCTGCGAACAAATGCTGTAACTGCACAATGATCTGGTGATATAAGAATTTTCAGAAAATGTGTACTGAGGAATATGTATTCAATAAAAAAATATTTTACCATCAAGATACAATATTAGTCTTTCCGCACTTATTACGGTGAATAAAGAAGATACTTTATATCCTCTGCAAGTTATCCTTGCAGTTTTTAGAAACCAGTCCATGAAGCCTTTGTTCAGTCTGTGAAATAACAAAGAAAATATTCGACATTCTTCGATATAAGCATGCTAGAAAATATTCCGTGACAGTGCTGTAGTATGCCAATAGTCCATGTTCTTCTTTTAATATTTAATTGAATGGTTTTTGAAATTTTTAGAATCCTTTTCATTCATTACAATAATTCAGCTAACTTTGCAAATATCACATTAACAATCAGTATTGAATCATAATAAACATTCCGGTAAAATAGCACTTCTGTCCGTCCGTCCATCCATCCATCCATCCATCCATCCATCCATCCATCCATCCATCCATCCATCCATCCATCCATCCATCCATCCATCCATCCATCCATCCATAATATTCTTAAAATTTCTAAACAAGCCCATCTCCGTGTCGCATCAAACTCTTCTCTACCGACCATGACAAAAATACTGGATTCTGCAGGACCATGTGTTTATCCCCTCCCGTACACAGAATGACCGGAGGCCTACAGTAGAGGTCAGAAGCATGTCAATGAACTCACCTTTAAAACATGTCTGTGTCGAATTACTAGGTAAACATGAATGACTCATCTACTTATGACATCCTTTCACAGATCATTCTTCTTCATATTATTCCTATTCCTTCCCTTTACATCTCAATCGAAAGCGATATTTCGGTATGTTATTTAATTTAAATTTTATTTAATTACTGTATCTAGTACTTGTTATTCAAATGTTCTATCTCCATGTACTATGTGTTTTATACAGATTATATAATTTATTATACAGTATATGATATGATTATTCCTTAATATCTCAAGCTTTGATTACTTTATTAATACAATTGCTGTTATTATTTTTAATATTTTTGCATCTTATTATCATCAGTAGTTTTTATTTACAGTGTTGCATGTTTAGCCTGGGTAAGAGTAAGAATGAAAGTACATGTCTAACGTTTCCAGAATAATTAAAACAAATTATTGTTTTTATTATTTTTTAAAATACAATTTCCTTCCTCTTTCGTTTCTCCCTCTTTGGATTCCGTTGAATCAATCATTTCACTGCGTGTTGTTCTTTCCCGTAGTGTTCAGCATTTCTTCATTATTTCTTATCTTTGTTTCCTTCCATCTTCCTAGATAATAGGTTAGGTTTTCAATATAGATTTGTCCTGTAACCTTATATTTTCGTCTTTAGTTATTACTATAGCTGTTGATCTTGGTACATTTATTTATTTATGTTCCTTCATGTGTTATACTTCATTTTTTCAAGTGATTAATTTGTAACTGTGTGTGATTAATTTGCTCAAGTTTATTTTCATATTCAGTACATATAATCACTATCTTTTGCTTGTATATATTGGTACCCCTGGCACCAATAAATAAATATTTTAGATGTTTGATTATGTAGCGAATTTCTGTAAATATTAATTCTACTAGGTCTTTTTCAATTTCGTCAAACCAGTTGGGTATTGTTTTGCGGATACGGAGGAAGTCAAAGATTCGTTTGCTTGATCTATTAGAGTTCATTCTTAGAAGATGAGAGTAAAAATTTACTCTTCTTTCCCGCGTAGTATCTGAGAATTTTTCAATTTTCTTGTAGGGTGTTTCGTTGTTGATGAGTATTATATTGTCATCCCGAAATTTTTTTTCTCTGATCTTTCTTAAAATGTTCCTTCTTTTAGCTCGAGTTTCTCCATATGGTCTTTGAAATTCATGTTTAGATTTTCTGCTGCGTTTAGTACTGGTTTAATCACTGTTTTATAATATTTAATTTTGTAGCCCACGAAGGGGATTTCTTGTTATATGTATCTTTTGCTAGTCGGAAGGCCGGTTTCAGGTTTATTTTTCACGGATGCCATTGATTTGCAGTCCACATCATTTCAACTAATCCGTTCTCTGAGATATTTGAATTGCTTAACTAATTCAATCTTTTGTTCTTCGACTTTGAGGTGTTTATGTGGGGGTTTGCTGTTTGTCATAATTGTAATTTTTTTGAAGGAGATGTGAAGACCTATTGATTATTATTATTATTATTATTATTATTATTATTATTATTATTATTATTTTTTTTTTTTTTGCTAGGGGCTTTACGTCGCACCGACACAGATAGGTCTTATGGCGACGATGGGATAGGAAGGGCTTAGGAGTTGGAAGGAAGCGGCCGTGGCCTTAATTAAGGTACAGCCCCAGCATTTGCCTGGTGTGAAAATGGGAAACCACGGAAAACCATCTTCAGGGATGCCGATAGTGGGTTTATTATTATTAATATTATTAATATGGTTATTAATTACCCTCACAACTATGTGCAGAGATCTGTACCCTTTACGTACAATCTCGTTTAGGTGATTAATTAACTGAAGATCTTTCCTTACATTAATACGTAGTCACTTTCAGCGGTCCTCAATAAGGATCTTTCACCCCATCAACGCAGTAATTAAAACGGGGAGGACTTTTCCTATTAGTGAAACTCACAACCTTACTTTCAACCCCGTTTATCATCGTACCATTGGCTGAAAATTTGGACTGAATTCTGTTCTTAATTGCATTTCTCATTATTATTTGGCATTATTTAGCCACCCAACATCCTTTTCATTTAATTTTGACTGAAAAATCTGCTTTGGTTCACATTACCGAACTTACTAATTTAGTTTTAACTTTATAGCACATTGTAACTTTAGTCTCCCTCTGTGGATGGGGGTGCTGCGATAATCCTTGCCTGTCGAAAAAGGCGAGTTAAAGGGACTCCAGACTCTCTTAAATAGGGAGCATGGGTTGGCTACCACGCGGCCCTTAGCTGAATCCTGGCATTGCTTCCGTTTACTTGTGACAGGCTCCTCACTTTCATCTATCCTTGGCTGTGAGCTCACATCCGGGAGAAAGTGGGTTCGAACCCCACTGTCAGCAGCCCTGAAGATGGTTTTCCGTGATTTCCCATTTTCACACCAGGCAAATGCTGGGGCTGTACCTTACTTAAAACCACGGCCGCTTCTTTCCCATTCCCAGTCCTTTCCTGTCCCATCGTCGCCATAAGACCTATCTGTGTCGGTGCGACGTAAAGCAAAATGCAAAAAATTCATCTATCCTATTTGACCTTCCTTGGTCAACTCTTGTTAATTTCCAACGCCGGCCGTATGAAGAAAGCGAATCCTAGGGAATCTTTCATTTTCAAGGATTTCATGACCTTTATATTTTCTTAGCACTGATTATTAACAGAGCATGCCTGTCCAGTTGTACTTCATCTAAAAACAATTATCACCACCACCACTACTTTGGTCAACATACAGCAAGTATAACTAAATAGCCTACATTGTGCCTAAAATTTTAATCCGTTTTAGAGTATTTAATCTTTAATGAAAGTTGTTTGGATTCCTCTTCACTTCTTTGAGCACTCCCTGCAAGGTAACTAATCACGACATGCGTCTTTATCATGTATGCATGCAGTCAACTCTCCTTAACTGCTGTACCTACTAATATTGGAAATAAAAAATAATTTTATCAGGGCAATTTATATATTGGTAGTATATTGAATTACTAAATACATCCTCAGGTGTTTCATGACAGACTCCACTGAAATAACAGGAGATTAATGTATAATTCACATCTCTACTAAATCTTGATAGTTTAGATTCAGGAGGTCAAATGGACTGTCTCGCTATTGACCTATCAATTTTTACATATGGTAGATTATGGGAGATTGCTGATGAAACTGAGGGATATTGGAGTAGACAAAAGAGTGGTCGAATGGATTGCTAAATTTCTAGAAAATTGACCTCAGACAATTAGAGTTGGTGAAATATTTTCTACCGAGCTCGATAGCTGCAGTCGCTTAAGTGCGGCCAGTATCCAGTAATCGGGAGATAGTGGGTTCGAGCCCCACTGTCGGCAGCCCTGAAGATGGTTTTCCGTGGTTTCCCATTTTCACACCAGGCAAATACCGGGGCTGTACCTTAATTAAGGCCATGGCCGCTTCCTTCCTATTCCTAGGCTTTTCCTATCCCATCGCCGCCACAACACCTATCTCTGTCGGTGCGACGTTAAGCAAATAGAAAAAAAATCTACCTTTGCAGGTTATGTTATACAACAATTTTGTTACTTTCATTGATCTGTCCGAGTCTTATCCTTGGCTTTGACAATTTGAAAATGACAGGTATGAGCGATGCTAGCAAAGCCATTCCTCATGCGGCCACTCCATGCTATGTATGGTGAGTAAATGTTGCTCATGGGGTCCGTTGGTGGATGAATTTCAGTGAGTTTGGCAGGCTGTTATGTAATAATATATTTTGGCCCAGTGAGGAAAGCAAAGGGAAACTACCTTACTCCTCACTTTCCTAGTAGGGCTATGCCGTCTATGACAGCTAAGGGTGGAGCTACTGAGCATCAAACCAGCTTGGGACTGAACATATACATACAAGTGTTATGTGATCCTGTAATGACTAAGAGGGCGGTCCCGCAATGCAGCGTTGTTGGGCCTTTATGTTTTCGTATGTACATAAATGATATGAGTAAACAACTGAAATCAGACACAAGGCTAGGTGTATTTGTGCTGATGTTATGCCAGTACTGTATAGAGCAGTGAAAGGGTTGCAGGATCATGAACGACCGCAGGGGGACTTACACAATGCTGTGATGGTGAATGGGATTAAAAAGCCTAGTTGTTAATTTCACCAAGAAGAAAAGTTCACTCAGTTTTAACTACACTGTTGATGGGGTGATGGTACCTCATACGGAATACTGTAAGCCCCTAGACGATAATAATCATATTAACGAGGTAGTTAAGAAAGTTTATAGATCTCTTCACATGGTTATGAGAGTATTTAAAGGTTGTAATAAGGATGTAGAGGAGAGGGCGTATAAGTCCCCGGTAAGACTGAAACTAGAGTATGGTTCCAGTGTATGAGACCCACACTGGGTCCACTCAATACGATAATTGGAAAAGTTCCAAAGGAAAGCGGCGCGATTTGTTCTGGGTGGTTTCCGCAAAGGAGTAGTGTTACAGAAATGTTGCGAACTTTGGTCTGGGAAGAATTGGGAGAAAGGAGACGACATGCTCGACTATGTGGTATTTTTCGAGCTTTCAGTGGAGAAATGACGTGGAATGACATTAGATGAATAAGCTTGAGCAGAGCTGTTAAAATAGTAAATATATTCTTTATACCAGTCCAGTTTTAATACTGCTAAAGGAAGATAGTCATCTTAACCACCTTCCCCATCGCAGAACCTTGTATGCCTCGCCTCGAAGTTTATGACCCAAGAATATATTTCTGATTTTGAGTTTCTTTTACTGCGTTCCAATTGTAAAACCTGCTCGTTGCTTACATGTTTAACCCAGAAGGCGTTTGTGCTGCCTCAAATCTAAGGTTTCCAACTTCTTAACTCTGTGCTGTATGTAACATGTACGTGTGTATTATATCTGTACCGTTGACAAATTATGTTTCTCGTTGAAGTAAAATGGTAATAATATCTCGATAGTACTTCATTCTAATCGTTAATTTTATCTGCTGTTAACCTGAATATCAGTTTAGTTTTTGGTTGAGGAACCTGTAAGTATATAAGAGAAGAGTCTTGGTCCGAGGGGCCTCAGAGTTAATATCTGATGCACACCCGAAGCGTTAACCTCTCTTTCCGTATTTTCCTGTCCTCACCTAACCTAAATTTAAAGACCTTGAATGCTGGTACACGCATGCACAGAAATAGTGTCCCGATATGAACAAAGCACCTCCTCGCTTAACATATTGATGCAGGTAGACAACCAGCTATAAGTTTTTTGTGATTGAAACGGACACGGTGGTGGATGTAGAGTACTGGTAATATACACACTGTGCCTTCACCACTTCCCATTCACTGTCTTCCCCTCGTTTACAGTACTGCAGCGGCCTTCAACACAACACAACACAACAAACACAACACAACACAACAAACACAACACAACACAGCACAACACAACACAACACAACACAACACAACACAACACAACACAACACAACACAACACAACACAACACAACACAACACAACACAACACCTTCCCTCCTTTTCAGTACTGGAGTGGCCTTCAACACAACACCTTCACACTCTCCCCTCCTTTTCAGTACTGGAGTGGCCTTCAACACAACACCTTCACACTCTCCCCTCCTTTACAGTACTGGAGTGGCCTTCAACACAACACCTTTACACTCTCCCCTCCTTTTCAGTACTGGAGTGGCCTTCAACACAACACCTTCACACTCTCCCCTCTTTTACAGTACTGGAGTGGCCTTCAACACAACACCTTCACACTCTCCCCTCCTTTTCAGTACTGGAGTGGCCTTCAACACAACACCTTCACACTCTCCCCTCCTTTTCAGTACTGGAGTGGCCTTCAACACAACACCTTCACACTCTCCCCTCCTTTACAGTACTGGAGTGGCCTTCAACACAACACCTTCACACTCTCCCCTCCTTTTCAGTACTGGAGTGGCCTTCAACACAACACCTTCACACTCTCCCCTCCTTTACAGTACTGGAGTGGCCTTCAACACAACACCTTCACACTCTCCCCTCCTTTTCAGTACTGGAGGGGCCTTCAACACAACACCTTCACACTCTCCCCTCTTTTACAGTACTGGAGTGGCCTTCAACACAACACCTTCACACTCTCCCCTCCTTTTCAGTACTGGAGTGGCCTTCAACACAACACCTTCACACTCTCCCCTCCTTTTCAGTACTGGAGTGGCCTTCAACACAACACCTTCACACTCTCCCCTCCTTTACAGTACTGGAGTGGCCTTCAACACAACACCTTCACACTCTCCCCTCCTTTTCAGTACTGGAGTGGCCTTCAACATAACAGCTTCACTCCTCCCCGCCTTTTCAGTACTGGAGTGGCCTTCAACATTACTCCTTCACTCTCTTCCCGTCGTTTCAGTACTAGGGTGGCCTTCAACACTACCCCTTCACCCCTTACCCTTCTTTTCAGTACTGGGTTGGTCTTCAACACTGCCCCTTCACCACCTTCCCGCCTTTTCGGTACTGGAGTGGACTTCAACACAACACCTTCACACTCTCCCCGCCTTTTCAGTACTAGAGTAGCCTTCAACACTATCCCTTCACCCCTTACCCTCCTTTTCAGTACCGGGGTGGTCTTCAACACTACCCCTTCACCGCCTCCCCTCCTTTTCGGTAGTGGAGTGGCCTTCAACCCTACCTATTCACCCTCTCCCCTTCTTTTTTTGCACTACCGGAGTGGGACAATAGTGATAATTTATGTCGGAACACCATTTATGTGCATTATGTGAGAATGAGAATGAGGTGTACTTGATTCACTGCAGCTTGATTCATCGTTGCTTCATTTAACATAACATGAAAGACCTGCAGATTATAAGCAGAACAACAGGTCAGATTCTAGATTATAATCTGTATTTGTATCTATCCATCTTTAAGGGTTTATCAGCAAAAAATCACAGTTACTATTAGCGCTATATTTTAAAAGAGAATGATAGTTTTTCTTGCCTACTTTAGAGGTAAAGTCAAAATGGTTATCACCCAGTAATCTTTGAGCTTCACTGCCCTAAGCGAGGTAACATAAAAGATTGATACACACAAAGGATACATAACTTTTCGTTGTTGAAAAAGTAAATTTTAGGTGGTTATGTGAGCGGCCAATCTATATCTGAGATGCTTGGAGCCTGTCAGACTGCAAAAGCTTTGCGTCGTGTTTAAAGATATTTATGAAAAACAGGGGTACCACCTGTCCGACAGAAGACCATAACGTCCGGTGAGAATGAAGAGGCTGTTATGGACACAGCTCGCAATAGTCATACACGAATACACAGACAATATCAGCCAGGCTTCCGTACTACGAATAGTAGGTGCATAAATATAATCTCTACCATTTACAGTTAAATCAAGAGCTCCAAGAGCGGACTTTCGAAACACTACTGAATTTATGTCACTGGCTATTAAGGGTTCTGGAAAAGATGCAGAATTCTTTCGGAAATTCCACTCTCGGTTGAATCGTGATTCTACAATATTGGTACAGTCAGCCGCCAATATTGGAGTGCTGGCAATCCCCAATGAGTGGGAAACGCAACCTATCAAGTTGTTACTGCACATATCGCATTCACAATTATATTTCAGTAATTTTATAACTTATTTGTGTTTTAACTTAACATTATTTTAGTATTTTATTTATATTTGTTGAAATTGTGTATAGAGAGCAGCTCTTCGCTTCCGGGACTGTTTTCTGGCGCAAGTGACTGGCTAGGGAACAGAGAAGCGCGTCAGACATGCCGCGAGTAACACGTGGAGACAACAGTCTCATAAAATAATGTAATTGCACAACAGTGCTAACATTTCAAGTGCAGCCAAACCATTGGCACAATAACAATTACGTCTTCAAGTGTAAAGTATATTTCTAGTGTTTTTTAGTGTCAGTGCGTACCTCATGTGTAAATATATAATTGTATATGTACAAGAAATACTTACAGTACTAGTGTGTTTTTTGTTCACGTACAACTGAATAAATAAGTGACTTGTGTGCTCTTTATGTTTTTACATACTGTATTTTCTTAATATCATTTAAGTGGTCCTCCGAAAGTACTTTATTATGTGGTTATCATATGCGACCACCAGAGGTAAGGTTAGATCGAAAAAAAAAAACAGTTTCATCTCGATCAAACATTTTGGTCCTCCGGGACGGATACTTCGAGCTTTCATTTTATGTGACAACAAACATAGTTCATTTACAGTGACTGGATTAGCCCGACAATATTGTGTGATGTATCGTGGTGCAATTTATGACGCAATTCGCCACATGGCTGATTTACGCGCGAACTCACGCCGCTATATCAGAGATACCATCCGCGCCGGTCAAATCTTCCGCGCTGTGGAACGTACAACCTGTGGACTGTTGGCAGTAGCAACCCTGAGTCATGTCAAGATGGCTCCTTGATGACAACAACTACTTCCCACACCTTACAAGGTCAGATCCAATTCATATCTTTATTCCTATCCTTTCATTATGGCAGAGGAGAGTATTAAAATTCTAATACGCAAACGAGATGTAATAAATGGCAGCGTAACACGAATTAAAAACTTCGTAGATGGGTTTAACATTGAGCAGGGAATTGCGGCTATTATTTCTCGTAGAGAAAGTTTAGAGGAATTGAAACAAAAGTATGAGGACATTCAATCCCAGCTAGAAATCAGTGAGGAGGGAGAAACATACGAAGCAGATAGAGAAATATTTGAAGACGCATATCATCAGATAAAGGTCGACATAGACAGAATAATCACCCAGCATGAATTAACAGGTCTTTGCAGACACTCCAGTCAAGGGAATATCTCAGCAAGCAATAATTACAATGGGGCGCACATCAAATTACCTACTATTACACTGAAACCATTTGGAGGCGAGTATGAAGATTGGAGAGGATTTCACGATTCCTTTGTATCTATGATCCATAATAATCAAGATTTGCACGATATACAGAAATTTCACTACTTAATTAGCAGTTTAAGAAACGAACCTCTTTCAATTGCACAAAGTCTCCCTCTATCTGCTGAAAACTACAGCATAGTTAGGCAAAGGTTAATCGACGGTTTTCAAAACAAGAAATTAATTTCGTCAATTCACATTAAACGGATATTAGAGCAAGATTCAATCCAGAAAGAGAATGCCAATTCTCTCAGAGAGGCTATAAACACAAGTCAGGCCAATGTGAAGGCATTACAGGCCCTTGACTTAGATGTTTAAATTGAAGATTTATTATTGTTACAATTATTAATCAACAGACTAGACCCAGCGACTAGGAAGGCATGGGAAATACACACTTCAGGTTCTGAGTTAGAATCTCTGGAGGTGTTGTGGACATTTTTAGTAAAGAGATGTTTAGCACTTGAGGCTATCAAGCCAGGTACTCAAGTTCAACAGATTAAACAGTCAATTAGAACTACACCCAAACATCAAGTAAGCAATGTGCATGCTAGTGTTAATTACCAATGTGTACTCTGCAAGGGCTCACATTACCTATATAAGTGTGAGTCCTTCAAAAGGCTTAATGTCCATGAGAGACATAATGTTGTGAGAGATTATAAATTATGCTTTAACTGCTTGGGCAGTAATCATAATGTCAATCAGTGCCAATCAGACTCGTGCAAGATGTGCGGAAAATATCATAATTCACTATTGCACCATGACACCAGACGTGACCGCAGCAGGCCAATGCTTAGCTCACGGGAAACAGAGAGGGTACACAGCTCGCGCCAGTCAGTAGCTAATCACACAACCGGTTCAACAGATGTTACTCACTGCGCTGTCAAGGAATCCGATCTGTCTACAGTCTTGATATCAACACCAATAGTCAAGGTTAAGGACATTCACGGTAATATGCATGAGGCTAGATGTCTTTTGGATTCAGGTTCTCAAACGAATTTCGTGAGCGAAGAACTAGCTCAAGTATTACGCCTCAGGAAGCAAAAACATGTTACACCAGTAACTGGAATTAACGGTGCAGGAGTTCAAACCCCACACTGCATCACAGTTCATTTGCAATCTGTGGTCAGCCCTTTCAATATAGATGCCACATGCTTAGTGCTACCAAAGATTACAAACAATTTGCCAAGTAGAAAAATCGACATTTCAAGATGGAATCTACCCACCAATATAAAATATGCCGACAGAAATTTCCACATTCCAAGTAAGATCGATGTGCTACTCTGTGCAGACATATTCTTTAATGTTATATTGGAGGGCAAGAAAACTCGTGATGGGTATCCAACATTGCAGAATACGAAACTGGGTTGGGTAGTAGCTGGCCAGGCACCCATACACCAACACCAAGGGGAACATGCAACATCACTATTCATCCAGGTAGACCAATTAGACACACAACTTAAAAGATTCTGGGAAATAGAAGAACTGAATAAGCCACCAATCACCAAAGAAGAAAGTGATTGCGAAGAACACTTCACTAAGAACACAACGCGAGATGCTACGGGAAGGTTCCGAGTTCGACTGCCACTTAAACAGACTTCATCGCAGTTAGGAAATACATACCCACAGGCAGTAGTGAGATTCTACAGTATTGAGAAGAAACTTAATCGTGATCCCAAATTAAGAGAAGAATATTCAGCATTCATGAATGAGTATCTGAAACTTGGGCACATGAAACCGGTACCCACGTGCACTGAAGATGGAGGATACTTCATGCCAAATCATGCCGTATTCAAACCGACAAGTACCAGCACTAAAACTCGTGTTGTCTTTGATGCGTCTGCTAAAACTGACAGTGGCGTATCTTTGAAAGACAAGTTACTCGTAGGTCCTACCATACAAGACGACCTGCATTCTATTGTACTACGTTTCAGATCACACAAGATTGCTCTTGTCTCAGATATTACAAAAATGTATCGACGAATTCATGTTGACAACGAGGACATGAAACTACAACGAATACTATGGAGAAACACTAGCACCGAACCACTCCAGTGTTATGAACTCACGACAGTTACTTACGGAACGGCAAGTGCTCCCTTTCTCGCTGTGAGGTGTTTGAAACAGTTAGCCGATGACGAGTCAAAGGAATTTCCACAAGCAGCATGTTGATGACCTCCTAACCGGAACCAATACTGAATCGGAAGCCATTCGCTTACAGCAAGAATTAGAGACATTACTGTTAAGAGGAGGATTTGAACTTAGGAAATGGTGTTCTAACAGCAGTAAGGTGATGTCAAAAATACCAGAAGAAAATAGAGAAACCAAATCACCACTTCAACTCGACAATGCAGACACAGTAAGAACATTGGGAATACTCTGGCACCCTTCTACGGACCAGTTTCAATTCGACATAACTGTTAAAGGGGTTTCCCATGCAACCAAGAGAAGTGTACTCTCAACTATTGCTGCAATTTTTGACCCTCTGGGCTTATTGGGTCCAGTTATTCTCTCATGCAAGGTCTTCATGCAACAACTCTGGATTTTTCAATTAAAATGGGACCAAGACCTGCCAAGTCAGCTCCTTAACACTTGGAATGCAATATACTCGCAATTACCAGAACTTAACAATAAAAAAATTGACAGGTACATTTTAAGTAAGACTAAAGTTGTAAATTGTGAATTACATGGTTTCTGTGACGCCTCTGAACGTGCTTACGGGGCGTGCGTATACATTCGTGCCACAGATGAACAAGGGCTTATTTCATGCAATTTGATGTGTTCTAAACCAAGAGTCGGCCCACTTAAACAATTGTCAATTCCACGCTTAGAATTGTGCGACGCTCTCCTGTTAGCAAGATTACTTAAGCGAACGTTCACGAGTCTCAACCTGGATATGAGTTCTATTCATGCGTGGACAGACTCAACAATTGTCTTACAATGGATTTCGTCACCGTCGACACGGTGGAAAACATTCGTCGCCAACCGGGGGTCTGAAATCCAGGACACGGCTGAAAACTTCACATGGCATCATGTATCTACACAACAGAACCCAGCTGAAATATTGTCACGAGGAAGCGAGCCTCAAGCATTAAAATCACATGACCTCTGGTGGCATGGACCATCCTGGTTGTGCCAGCCTCAAGAATTATGGCCAATCAGTACTGCAGAATGTACCTCAGAAGCACTTGAAGCCAAACCCACTACATGTGCAATCAACAGCTGCGATAATGAAGACATCACTACAAGGTTTTCCTCCTTATCAAGAATGAAACGTGTCTTTGCGTACTGTAAAATATTCATCTACAATCTACAGCACTCTCATGCGAAGATTACAGGAAATCTAAGCACGGAAGAATGCAACAATGCGCTACTTTGCTGTGTACGATATATTCAACACCAGGAATTTCAGAAGGAAATTCAATATCTTCAACTGAAAAAAGAAGTTGACAAGATAAGTCAGTTAAAATCTCTCGCCCCATTTCTTGATAAAGACGAGTGTCTCAGAGTGGGCGGGTGATTACGTAATGCAGACGCAGCATATGACCAGAAACATCGGATTATATTACCAGCGCATCACCATGTCACGAAATTAATTATTCGTGACGAACACTTAAGATTACTACATGCTAGCACACAGCTACTAGTTGCATCACTTAGAATGAAGTATTGGATTCCTCACGCCAGGACAACTGTCAAAGGTGTCATTCGCAAATGTGTGACATGTTACAGGTTCAAGGCCGAGAGCTCATCGCAATTGATGGGCCAGCTGCCTGCTGAAAGAGTTAAACCCACTCGTCCTTTCCTATATAGCGGTGTAGACTTTGCGGGACCCTTCTTCATTAAACAGGGTTCTCCACGTAGTAACACGAGAGTAAAATGTTACGTTGCACTTTTTGTCTGCTTAGCCACCAAGGCCATTCACTTGGAACTTGTAAGCAATTTAACCACCGAAGCCTTCATTGCTGCCTTAAGTAGAATGATAGCCCGGAGAGGAAAGGTACTTCAACTTCGCAGTGACAATGGTTCATCATTCATCGGAGCCAGAAATCAACTTCGAGAACTTCACGAATTATTCCAATCAGAACAACACCAACGTGAGATTGATAATGTTGGAATCCAAGAAGGATTTACCTGGAAATTCATTCCTCCACGAGCACCAAATTTTGGAGGTCTTTGGGAAGCTTGGGTCTAATCTATGAAATTCCATCTTACTAGAGTTACAAAGCACGCTCACTTGACATTCGAAGAAATGGCTACTCTTCTCTGTCAGATTGAATCCATTTTAAATTCACGTCCAATCACTCTCCTGAACAATAACCCAAATGCCACCTGCTATCTTCCACCCGGACATTTCCTGATAGGAGAACCCATGATGGCCATACCTGAACCAGACCTAACCTTATCAAATACTTAAAGGCTTTCCAGGTGGAATCATCTTCAAAAATGAAGGGACATTTTTGGAACAGGTGGTCATTCGACTATCTGGGCAGCTTGCAGCAGCGCATGACATGGAGGTCAGCCCAGCCCAGTGTATCTACAGAAAATGTTCTCCTAATTAAGAAGGACAACATTCCACCATTGGACTGGAGATTAGGCATCACTGGGCAAACATTCCCAGGCAAGGACGGGTTGGTGAGAGTCGTTGATGTCCGTACACCCGCAGGAGTTTATAGGAGACCTGTGTGCAAATTATGCCCACTCCCAATTGACTAGTGACCTCAGTGTAGTGCGTCGTCAATATTTTCTTGTGTATTTGTGCATATGTATTTATCTTTGCCTTGACAGTTTTTTTGAGACAGACCTCAATGCATTACTTGTTTTATTTTCAGGGTATTTAATTTCATTGTTACTGCATTGAATTTGTAAAATATGATCACATTTTAAGTGGGCCGGTATGTTACTGCACATATCGCATTAACAATTATATTTAAGTAATTTTATAACATATTTGTGTTTTAACTTAACATTATTGTAGTATTTCATTTGTATTTGTTGAAATTGTGTATAGAGAGCAGCACTTCGCTCCCGGGACTGTTTTCTGGCGCAAGTGACTGGCTAGGGAACAGAGAAGCGCGTCAGACATGCCGCGAGTAACACGTGGAGACAACAGTCTCATAAAATAATGTAATTGCACAACAGTGCTAACATTTCAAGTGCAGCCAAACCATTGGCACAATAACAATTACGTCTTCAAGTATAAAGAATATTTCTGGTGTTTTTTAGTGTCAGTGCGTACCTCATGTGTAAATATATAATTGTATATGTACAAGAAATACTTACAGTACTAGTGTGTTTTTTGTTCACGTACAACTGAATAAATAAGTGACTTGTGTGCTCTTTATGTTTTTACATACTGTATTTTCTTAATATCATTTAAGTGGTCCTCCGAAAGTACTTTATTATGTGGTTATCATATGCGACCACCAGAGGTAAGGTTAGATCGGAAACAAAACAACAGTTTCATCTCGGTCAAACACAAGTGTAATGGAGAGTGAATGTATGGCGAGGAATCTTGGGTGATGGCCCTATCGGACCGTATTTATTTCAGGGTCACTTAATAAGCAAACTCGGCCTGCAATGTCTACGCCATGAACTCCCGCTTCTACTGGAGATTTTGCCACTTGGAGAAGGTTCAGTTATGTCTTTTGTATTTCTTTCTGCCTTTCTTTCTGTCGTTCTTCTTTATATATATATATTCTCAAATTTGGCCTACAATGAACATTTTATTGTGTGTGGAAATAAGAGGCTATCATTCCTTTATTAAGGGTGATATATTTCAAGTACATTCTTACACAGTCGTGTTCGCATGCATACAACCGGTTTTTACAGGCCGGGGGAGCGGTATTGATTTTTCAATCGACCAGTCAGCTGTATCATGTGACCTATTTGGGAGATTTCAAGGCCAAATTCTAGAATCCGCTTGTAATATATGTACATAATTTCGTGTATCATTTGTATGAGTGTTGTAGTTAATTACATTTGTTTCTTTGATTATTGAAATGTGGTTCTGACCTGGCCACGTGTTCAACTTGTCGGGCCCAGGTTATCGTCACCGTTGTTTACGATGATTTATTTTGTGTTGATTTAAGCCTTTAGTGAATTTTATTTAAAATTTACATAAAAGTAACATTAAAGTACCAGTCACGAATGAAGAAGTGTGTAATACTTCATAAGTGAGTTCAAAGGTACCCGAATTTGTAAAGTTGTTAATTTCATTTTTGAGGCGTCAGATAATGTGAATTGATTAATAACACGTATTATTCAGTGAGATTTAGAAGGACTTTCGTGGAAATAACAATTATGAGAATGTAATTTAGTGGAGATAAGTCTTAAATAGACATGCTTTAGTAAAATGTTATTATAAATATTTTGAAGCATAGTTGAGGGGAACTGGCACTAGATAAATGTAATAATGTTAATGAAACTTATCCGCGAGAACGACGACTTTGTTACAATATTTCGGACATATTTTTGTGAAATTAATGACGCCACAATTAATTCATTTCGTCAGAAAACATGAAGTTTCTTTATGGAAATGCAGATGTTATCCCAATAACACATGAAAGTATAAGATAGCCTAGGATAGCCTAGCATGGTATAGGTGTAAATTTTCGAGCCATGGAAAGTTCATATATATTTAATTTTCTTATAAATTGTCAATAATCCCACCATTATTAAGAGGAGATTCTCCCAGCATAATTTAATTTCTCTATTTAAGCCCGATGTAGGCCAATAAGTATTTATTATGTATTTCAGTTAAATTCATGTTTCTGTATGAGCGGAGAACGATGGTGTTATATCTCAGGCAACTAGCAGAGAAGACATTTTGAGTAAAAATCCATGAAGATTTTTTGTTAAAATTGGTTAAATTTGTGTTTTGAGTGCTAGTTTTAAATAAATGTCAAACCTGTTGTTTTAATTTTTTTTTGTGATTGTCGTCAGTCCTTATCTTTTTCCTGCCTTTTAAAAGCATTCAAAGCCTGACAGCGAACGGTCCACGTCTGGGAATTTCGCTCTGCGGCTGAGCCGACCGGGAATACAGGGGGCAATAAATATATATACAATAGTTACTAATCCAAAATAAAGGAATACAGAAACATTTACAAAGGACACAACTGTACGCAATATAAAATGTACAATACTATATTTTACATATTTAGAAAAAAAAGCATAAACAAAATCATCACTTACAACATAACAGACAGGAAGGAACCAGAAAGAAGAAATGAGAAATACCACGACAGAAGGAAGGATAGGATAGGAAGATATCTAGGTTCCTTACCTTTGGGTAAGAGAAAGGCAGGAGAATGGAATATGGAAGAGTTCTTTATTCTGGTACTACGGAAAGGGACGTGGAGCGGTAATAAGGATACTAAATAAGGTGACATAATAAACCATTAGAAGCTTTGTATTATTACCTTTTGGTCGGCTACTTTCCTCTGATCGGGCGAGTTGACCGTGCGGCTACGGGCGCGCAGCTCTGAGCTTTTATGCGGGAGATAGTGGGTTCGAGCCCCACTGTCGGCAGCCCTGAAGATGGTTTTCCGTGCTTTCCCAATTTCGCACCAGGCAAAAGCTGGGGCTGTACCTTATTTAAGGCCAAGGCCATTTCCTTCCCGCTCCTAGGCCTTTCCGATCCATCGTCGCCATAAGCCCTATCTGTGTCGGTGCGACGTAAAGCAAATTATAACAAAAAAGAAACCGTTCCTCAGAGCAGAAAGAATTTTGAGGTTTAGTTTCCTAAGCAATTGGTTAGTGCTCACATTGAGACAGAAGACAGCGACTCTGGCTCTGACGATTGCACAGAAGAAGAAAGATTGTACACGGTGAAGGTTGCTGGGATTAGAAGTAGAAGAAGAAGAAGAAGAAACATGGATCACACTGAGGAGGCGTTTTCGACAGTCGTTAAGACAAAGGAAGCGTAGACGGTTCTGAGAACCTTTACATCTGCAACGTCAGAAAATCTGTAGACTAAACCAAGAAGTATTATAGCATGTCAGATGACCCAGTTTAAGTGTGAAACAAACAACAATTTAGTACCAACATATACTGGAGGCAGGGTGGAGCTCCACCACATTGAATGAAAAGCCGTTCTGAATGTGTTACATCCAGAAAAATGTGTAGGAAAAGAAGGAACTGTCTTTTGGCCCACCATGTCACCGGATATAAACCCATTAGACTTCTTCCTTTGGAGGCATTTGAGATAAACCGTTAACATCCAGAAACTAGAAAATCCCGACGCCTTCGACACTTCATCGTCAAAACCTGCAGACCAATAACACCGGCTGTATTACAAAATACCAGATTATCCATTGAGGAGCGTGGCCGGAGGTTCATAAATAAAGCAGGACAGCACTTCGAGCTCTTGCTAATGTAACTAAGCATTGTTAGTGCAGTTTCGTTCGCCTAACAATGTATCCTATCTTCCTCTGATCCTGATGACATATCGGCCTTTCTTAGGGCCACTTCCTTTTACTGAAAATGTGAATGCAAGAGGAAATATCATGTACATAAGGTAAGTTAAAAAACCCACACTTCTAACCCTACAGGTAATCAACTAAATGTTGAAAACATCCTAGGGATAGGAGCTACAAATTTTATGTAAATAAAATATAATAAAGTGTGGGAATATATTCTTTATTTATTCCTAAATGTTAAAATCGTTTTCTTAATGATTGTTATGAGGTCGATATGATTAACAGTTGAGGGTGCGAAATCAGAAAAAAATGGTGGGGTAGTGGGGGTGGGCAGAAGGAACATAGGGCAAGAGAGGGGGTATAAAATTCCCTTGTAAGTTAATTTCTCCCTCCCCCAGAAAAATGTACAGTTTAAATCTTCTTGTTTGAATTTTGTTATAACAAGAATGATAAACATTAGAGAGTTATTCCATTCAGCTGAGAAGTTTATGAGAGTCTGTTTCTTCGTAAGAAACGCTAGACCGCGCGAGATTTGTTTTAATAGTGGAACCTTTCTCTGCTGACTGAACGAATTTGTCAGCTTGTACACTCCTAAAGTGAACATGTCCTATTGGAAAATTATCGGAAATATACGTTCCTCAAGAAGTACAGGAGTTGTGTAAGCTCGAGATACTTACAGCAATCACAAGAGAGGAGAGCTTCAAGTAAGTTACATTTTGCCCGGGTTTCAGATGGACTTGCCAGAGTAAAACTTGAAAAATAGGCTGCAGGTCTGGATTGCCACTGCTGCGTTGTTTTCTTGCTCAAGGTCTGGCAGTCGTTTGTATTATTGCTGATGTTTTTACGAAAATATGCACAGTGAACCCTACAGTGCATACTGATTCATTTCAGTAATAAATTACATGTTTTCTACATTTTCCCCGTTATTTTATAACGATAGATCCCCTCCTGGAAAGGCGGGGAACCTTTGAGATAAAATCGTCGGTGGGGGGGGGGGAATCCCTCCCTTCCCCCTGCGATTTCGCACCCTGTAACAGTTTGCCTTTTTCAACCACTACGAACGTTAATGTGTGTCAATGCATTGTTCGACTTAATCACCACTACGAGCACTAATGTCAGTCAATGCGGAATTTCACTTAAGCCCTTATAACTGCATTCGGTGTGGATATTTTTCAAGAATAAAAAATTTCCTGAGGGTATTGAACTAAGGAACTCATTACAGAAAGAATTATGTAAATAGGTTAATTTGGCTAGGATTTGAATGACAAAGAATACGCGTAAAGAAACAAAGCGATTTTATACTCTTTCTGCGGAACTGCATTTAGGTCGAAAGTGATTTCCGATTTATTTCAATTCGGTATAGCTATCCAAGACTCAAAATTTGAAACATTTCCGGGACCTTCAGCCGTTCAACTTTCAGCACATTGAGGAAATTGCTTAATTTTACGATCTTTCGTTGAATGGGGACCCCTACTTTGTATGTTAAGAAATATTTTCAATATTAAAAGTAAATCAACAGAAAAAAGAGTACCCATGCCACGGTCTCGAACTAGTCACATATATCGTACTTACGCGAACAAACCCGCATAGTTTAAAAAAATTGAGGAATGAAATTGGGGTTGCGGGTTTTATTTGCGTCAATGTTGGCTTTTATTTTTTCAAAATGAGCCTTCCTAAACATAGGGTGCGGGGATTATTCGGTTGCGGGGTTTATTCACGTAAATACGGTAATACTGGTACGCCATCTCTTACCATCTACTATATACTGCACCGCGTCACGAGACGTGTATATTACAGGTCATTACATTTGTTCCTTTAACAATTTGCTTTACATGTCTCATGGCGATGATGGGATAGGAAAGAGATAGGAGTGCTTAGAAGTGACTATGGCCTTAATTTGCCTGGTATGAAAATGGTAAACCACGGAAATCACCTCACACCTTTCACACATATATGTATCAGATCATTCAGAGAGTGCACTCCTGGCTTTCCTCACTTAATAATATTATGGAACTACATCTTCCTATTTTTGTGTGGGCTGTAAGTACAAACCTATACATTTTATAGTGTTTATTGCGTGTAGATAAATGTTTTCAGAAAGTGTAAAAAATTGCGGTCCGCATAAGTAGTATAATAAGCGGGTTCGGCCGCCTCCTCCTCCTCCCGCCGCCTCCTCCGCCGCCGCCTCCGCCTCCGCCGCCCGCGGGAAATTTGAATTTTGGCGGGAAATTTGAATTTTGGCGCGAGATTTGAATTTGTAAACAAAGCCACGTGCTTTTTGACAGCTGTCATCAACAACAACGCATCGCTAACCTCACTGCTGCCATCTTGACGGGCCTAAAGCTCACTAGTGCCAACTTAACCTAACTAGCATGAGGTAAACAAAGCCACGTGTTTTTTGACAGCCACGTGCTTTTTGACAGACAACAACGCATCGCTAACCTCAGTACTGCCATCTTGACGGGCCTAAACCTCAGTAGTGCCAACTTAACCTAACTAGTGCGAGATAAACAAATCCACGTGCTTTTTGACAGCCACGTGCTTTTTGACAGATTTGTAAACAAAGCCACGTGCTTTTTGACAGCTGTCATCGACAACAACGCATCGCTAACCTCAGTACTGCCATCTTGACGGGCCTAAACCTCAGTAGTACCAACTTAACCTCACTAGCTCGAGATAAACAAATCCACGTGCTTTTTTGACAGCCACGTGCTTTTTTTATAGCTGTCATCCGCCATCTTTGAGCACAGTGCTGCCCTCTTTAGCTACTTACCTTTGAAATGTGGTGGCGGATAATTTGAAAAATGCTTTTCGACAAGCAGCCATCTTTAATCCAGAGAGAACAGTGCTACCCTGTATGTGGTGGCGGCAAATTGAAAAATTCCACGTGCTCTTGTTTGGAAACAAACTCACGTGCTTTTTCGACAGCTACCATCTGCCATCTTTAATCTATAGAGCACAGTGCTGCCCTCTTTAGCTACTTACCTTTGAAATGTGGTGGCGACAAATTCCACGTGCTCTTGTTTAGTAAACAAACTCACGTGCTTTTTTGTCAGCTGTCATCCGCCATCTTTAATCTATAGAGCACAGTGCTGCCCTCTTTATCGTAGTAGATGTAAATTCGTCACAGCTGTCATCCGCAGTGCTGCCATCTTAACGGGCTTAAACCTTAGTGCTACCAACTTAACCTTACTAGCGCGAGATAAACAAATCCACGTGCTTTTTGACAGCTGTCATCCACCATCTTTAATCTATAGAGCACAGTGGTGCCCTCTTTAGCTACTTACCTTTGAAATGTGGTGGCGGATAATTTGAAAAATGCTTTTTGATAGCAGCCATCTTTGAGCACCGTGCTACCCTCTTTTGTGGTGGCAGGCAATTCCACGTGACAGCAGCCATCTTTAATCATGAGAGCACCGTGCTGCCCTCTATGTGGTGGCGGCAAATTCTACATGCTCTTGTTTGGAAACAAACTCACGTGCTTTTTTCTGACAGCTGTCATCCGCCATCTTGCATCACAAACCTCAGTGCTGCGCTCTTTAGCTAGATACCTTTGAAATGTGGTGGCGGCAATTTGAAAAAAATCTATGTGCTCTTGTTTAGTAAAAAAAGCCACGTGCTTTTTATGACAGCTATCATCCACCATCTTTAATCAATAGAGCACGGTGCTGCTATCATGCAGGCAATTTCATCACCTGTCATCCGCCATCTTTTAATGAACAGAGCACCGTGCTGCTCTCTGTAGTAGCGGGCAATTTGAAAAGTTCTGTTAGCTGTCATCCGCCATCTTTAATCAAGAGAGCACCGTGCTGCCATCTATGTGGTGGCGGCAAATTCTACGTGCTACGCACAGCTGTCATCCACCATCTTACATCGCAAACCTCAGTGCTACACTCTATGTGGTGGCGGATAATTTAAAAAAAAAAATTCTACATCAGTCCTCTCTCGACGCTAATTGCACAAGATGGTGACTATACAAGACTCCTTAAAGGTGCTTATGCAAGATGATCGCTATACATAGACACCCTTGGGATGCTTGCGCAAGATGGCGGTTATACAAGGCTCCTTATGAGGGATGCTTGCGCGAGATGGTGGTTGCTCTTATGAGGCGGCTTAACGATCCATGACTAGAGACGCCCTAAGGATGCTTGCGCAAGATGGCGGATGCAAGATGGCGGCTATACATAGCTCCTTATGAGACAGCCAGTACTCGATACAACATGTGATCAGAACATTGATTGATGTGTTCAGAACACTGTACTCGATACAACATGTGATTAAAACATTGTGTGGTGTGTTCAGAACACTACATAAGTAGAATCGAACGCTGTATTAGGGGATACCTTTGTTTAGATTGAAACATAACAAGACTAGAATTGAACACTGCACATTGATTGATTGATTGATGTGTTCAGAACACAAAATAAGTAGAATCGAACACTGTACTCGATGTCGTTAACTTCAACATGTGATTAAAACATTGTCTGGTGTGTTCAGAACACTACATAAGTAGAATCGAACGCTGTACAACATGTTAGGGGATACCTTTGTTTAGATTGAAACATAACAAGACTAGAATTGAACACTGCACTCGATGTCGTTACATGCGATCAGAACAATGATTGATGTGTTCAGATCACGAAACAAGTAGAACCGAACACTGTACAACATGTTAGGGGATACCTTTGTTCTAAGAAGATCAGCTTGAAACATAACAAGACTAGAATTGAACACTGCACTCGATACAACATGTAATCAGAACATTGATTGATGCGTTCAGATCACGAAACAAGTAGAACCGAACACTGTACAACATGTTAGGGGATACCTTTGTTTAGATTGAAACTAACAAGACTAACACTTCAAATGATTTGCTTAGTACGAAAATAAAAAAATCTATACCGCGTAGCTAACTCGTTCATCACACTGCTAAGACGCTTAGTAATTGTGAATACACTCATACGAAAATCAAGAAAGCACACTGCGTAGCCAACTCGCTCGGCTCACTCGCTTAGTAATTGCAACACACACGGATAAGAATGTTCCGAGATACTTACATGTTTTTTAAAGGGGTTGAAAGATCATAAATTATATGTACACATGTTGTCTCCTCCAAGTTGTAAGATGAAATAGACGCAGTACTGCGAGTTTCCGCTCTAGCTGGCGAACGGAAGTAGCATGATATCTCAGCAAAAAATAAAAATACGCGTGAGCTTGCAAGTCAGACACAATGATGGATACCGCGATTCAAATCCTGGTAACTTATGCCGTCGGGAAGGGTATCCGGCGAGCATCTAGCTGTATATCCCCCGATTCTCGACAGATTCTTAATCCGAGTTCTTTGACGTCAGGAAGGGCAACCGGTTGAAAACAATTATCGAATGCGCATCGTGAAGGCAAGAGTGTACAGCGATATGCTTGTTTAGACTTGCAGATTACGAAAGAAACATAACAAGACTTGAGTCTTAAAACAAATTCTTGCGATTTAAAATCTTAGTCAGGAAGGGCATCCAGCAGTAAAACAATAGTTCGTGATACTGCGATTTAAAATCTAGCTGTAAAACCCCCGATTCTCGACAGATTCTTAATCCGAGTTCTTTGACGTCAGGAAGGGCAACCGGTTGAAAACAATTATCGAACACGCATCGCGAAGGCAAGAGTGTGCAGCGATATGCTTGTTTAGACTTGCAGATTACGAAAGAAACATAACAAGACTTGAGTCTTAAAGCAAATTCTTGCGATTTAAAATCTTAGTCAGGAAGGGCATCCGGTAGTAAAACAATAGTTCGTGATACTGCGATTTAAAATCTAGCAGTAAAACCCCCGATTCTCGACAGATTATTAATCCGAGTTCTTTGACGTCAGGAAGGCCAACCGGTTGAAAACAATTATCGAACACGCATCGTGAAGGCAAGAGTGTACAGCGATATGCTTGTTTAGACTTGCAGATTACGAAAGAAACATAACAAGACTTGAGTCTTAAAACAAATTCTTGCGATTTAAAATCTTAGTCAGGAAGGGCATCCAGCAGTAAAACAATAGTTCGTGATACTGCGATTTAAAATCTAGCTGTAAAACCCCCGATTCTTGACAGATTCTTAATCCGAGTTCTTTGACGTCAGGAAGGGCAACCGGTTGAAAACTATTATCGAACACGCATCGCGAAGGCAAGAGTGTGCAGCGATATGCTTGTTTAGACTTGCAGATTACGAAAGAAACATAACAAGACTTGAGTCTTAAAACAAATTCTTGCGATTTAAAATCTTAGTCAGGAAGGGCATCCAGCAGTAAAACAACAGTTCGTGATTTAAAATCTAAGAAGTGCATCTAGCTGTATATCCCCCGATTCTCGACAGATTCTTAATCCGAGTTCTTTGACGTCAGGAAGGGCAACTAGTTGAAAACAATTATCGAACACGCATCGTGAAGGCAAGAGTGTGCAGCGATATGCTTGTTTAGACTTGCAGATTACGAAAGAAACATAACAAGACTTGAGTCTTAAAACAAATTCTTGCGATTTAAAATCTTAGTCAGGAAGGGCATCCAGCAGTAAAACAATAGTTCGTGATACTGCGATTTAAAATCTAGCTGTAAAACCCCCGATTCTTGACAGATTCTTAATCCGAGTTCTTTGACGTCAGGAAGGGCAACCGGTTGAAAACAATTATCGAACACGCATCGCGAAGGCAAGAGTGTGCAGCGATATGCTTGTTTAGACTTGCAGATTACGAAAGAAACATAACAAGACTTGAGTCTTAAAACAAATTCTTGCGATTTAAAATCTTAGTCAGGAAGGGCATCCAGCAGTAAAACAATAGTTCGTGATTTAAAATATAAGAAGTGCATCTAGCTGTATATCCCCCGATTCTCGACAGATTCTTAATCCGAGTTCTTTGACGTCAGGAAGGGCAACTACTTGAAAACAATTATCGAACACGCATCGTGAAGGCAAGAGTGTGCAGCGATATGCTTGTTTAGACTTGCAGATTACGAAAGAAACATAACAAGACTTGAGTCTTAAAACAAATTCTTGCGATTTAAAATCTTAGTCAGGAAGGGCATCCAGCAGTAAAACAATAGTTCGTGATACTGCGATTTAAAATCTAGCTGTAAAACCCCCGATTCTCGACAGATTCTTAATCCGAGTTCTTTGACGTCAGGAAGGGCAACCGGTTGAAAACAATTATCGAATACGCATCGTGAAGGCAAGAGTGTACAGCGATATGCTTGTTTAGACTTGCAGATTACGAAAGAAACATAACAAGACTTGAGTCTTAAAACAAATTCTTGCGATTTAAAATCTTAGTCAGGAAGGGCATCCAGCAGTAAAACAATAGTTCGTGATACTGCGATTTAAAATCTAGCTGTATATCCCCCGATTCTCGACAGATTCTTAATCCGAGTTCTTTGACGTCAGGAAGGGCAACCGGTTGAAAACAATTATCGAACACGCATCGCGAAGGCAAGAGTGTGCAGCGATATGCTTGTTTAGACTTGCAGATTACGAAAGAAACATAACAAGACTTGAGTCTTAAAACAAATTCTTGCGATTTAAAATCTTAGTCAGGAAGGGCATCCAGCAGTAAAACAATAGTTCGTGATACTGCGATTTAAAATCTAGCAGTAAAACCCCCGATTCTCGACAGATTCTTAATCCGAGTTCTTTGACGTCAGGAAGGGCAACCGGTTGAAAACAATTATCGAATACGCATCGTGAAGGCAAGAGTGTACAGCGATATGCTTGTTTAGACTTGCAGATTACGAAAGAAACATAACAAGACTTGAGTCTTAAAACAAATTCTTGCGATTTAAAATCTTAGTCAGGAAGGGCATCCAGCAGTAAAACAATAGTTCGTGATACTGCGATTTAAAATCTAGCTGTAAAACCCCCGATTCTCGACAGATTCTTAATCCGAGTTCTTTGACGTCAGGAAGGGCAACCGGTTGAAAACAATTATCGAACACGCATCGCGAAGGCAAGAGTGTGCAGCGATATGCTTGTTTAGACTTGCAGATTACGAAAGAAACATAACAAGACTTGAGTCTTAAAACAAATTCTTGCGATTTAAAATCTTAGTCAGGAAGGGCATCCGGTAGTAAAACAATAGTTCGTGATACTGCGATTTAAAATCTAGCAGTAAAACCCCCGATTCTCGACAGATTCTTAATCCGAGTTCTTTGACGTCAGGAAGGGCAACCGGTTGAAAACAATTATCGAACACGCATCGTGAAGGCAAGAGTGTACAGCGATATGCTTGTTTAGACTTGCAGATTACGAAAGAAACATAACAAGACTTGAGTCTTAAAACAAATTCTTGCGATTTAAAATCTTAGTCAGGAAGGGCATCCAGCAGTAAAACAATAGTTCGTGATACTGCGATTTAAAATCTAGCAGTAAAACCCCCGATTCTCGACAGATTCTTAATCCGAGTTCTTTGACGTCAGGAAGGGCAACCGGTTGAAAACAATTATCGAACACGCATCGCGAAGGCAAGAGTGTGCAGCGATATGCTTGTTTAGACTTGCAGATTACGAAAGAAACATAACAAGACTTGAGTCTTAAAACAAATTCTTGCCATTTAAAATCTTAGTCAGGAAGGGCATCCAGCAGTAAAACAATAGTTCGTGATACTGCGATTTAAAATCTAGCAGTAAAACCCCCGATTCTCGACAGATTCTTAATCCGAGTTCTTTGACGTCAGGAAGGGCAACTAGTTGAAAACAATTATCGAACACGCATCGTGAAGGCAAGAGTGTGCAGCGATATGCTTGTTTAGACTTGCAGATTACGAAAGAAACATAACAAGACTTGAGTCTTAAAACAAATTCTTGCGATTTAAAATCTTAGTCAGGAAGGGCATCCAGCAGTAAAACAATAGTTCGTGATACTGCGATTTAAAATCTAGCTGTAAAACCCCCGATTCTCGACAGATTCTAAATCCGAGTTGTCAGGAAGGGCAACCGGTCGAAAACAATAGCGTATGATGTAAGAGCTTAGATACTGCCAATTTTGCATCAGGAAGGACAACTAGTCTTAAAACAAAACAGATTCTTAATCCGAGTTCTTTGACGTCAGGAAGGGCAACCGGTTGAAAACTATAGTGTATGAGGTTAGATACTGCTAGTTTTACGTTAGGAAGGGCAACTCAACAAATTCTTGCGATTTAAACACATTTTTATTCCCAAGAGAATCGAACCCGAGACTACCGGGTGAGAGGCATGCATACTGTAGGCTATGGGTTTGTTCTACTGTCCATGAAGTCGTATCAGCGCAGAGCGAGCAGCGGAATGCGTGTGTTAGCTGAAATTGTACACGTATCTTCCGGCTCGGCCTTGAACGAGGACACTGCATGCTGATAAGCGGCTTGTAACTCGCGAAGGTCTTCTTAGCTGAGTACCATTCAAGCTCTTAAAACACAGTACCAATTAAGGTTGTAAAATATTCTGAAATAGTCCTCCTCTGTGGTGTAGTAGTTAGTGTGATTAGCTGCTACCCTCGGAGGTCCGAGTTCGATTCCCGGCTCTGCCACAGAATGTGTAGCATTTAGCCTATGTAAGTTCCTAACGTAAACTATCATGATTGTACGGAGAGGTTAAAACACACACAGTGCCTACTCCTATCGAAAGAACCTGCACGGTACCGGCATGTAGGCTTCTCCTGGTGAAGGAGCCTGCACATGGTTTAACGCCTCCTATCAACAGCCCTTACTTAATGCTGGCTTTTTTGCACACCCCGCCTCACACCATAGTTTTACGACCGGCTGCCCTTCCTGACTAGGATTAAATCGATATCCCGACATAGCCTACTCCCACTGAAGAAGCCTGCACAAGGCTTATTGCCTCCATCCGACAAATGAATCACCGTCAAGTCTTGTACTCAAAAAATCATTTTCGAAGGAGTCTGCACAAGGTTTAACGTCCCCATCAACAGCCCTTACTTATTGCTAGCTTTTTTGCACACCCCGCCTCACACCATAGTTTTATACGACCGGTTGCCCCTCCTGACTAGGATTTAAAATCGATATCCCGACATAGCCTACTCCTACCGAAGAAGCCAGCTTAACACCTCCATCCAACAAATGAATCACCCTCAAACACTCTTCAATCATTCTCGCTACTTCGGAAGATAGCGGGTTCGAACTGGAAGCCGTAAATGTTAGGCGAGGGACCTGCGCGATCGTCATAACATGATCTAGCTAGATGCCCTTCCCGACGGCATAAGTTACCAGGATTTGAATCGCGTACCCCGACTAGAAGAAGCCTGCACATAGCTTAACGCCTCCATCCGACAGATGAATCACCATCAACACTCTTGTACTCAAAAATCATTTTCGAAGGAGCCTGCACAAGGTTTAACGCTCCCCCTATCAACAGCCCTTACTTAATGCTGGCTTTCTTGCACACCCCGCCTCACACCATAGTTTTACGACCGGCTGCCCTTCCTGACTAGGATTTTAAATCGCAAGAATTTGTTGAGTTGCCCTTCCTGACGCAAAACTAGCAGTATCTAGCCTCTTACATCATACAGTATAGTTTTCGACCGGTTACCCTTCCTGACGTCAAAGAACTCGGATTAAGAATCTGTTTTGTTTTAAGACTAGTTGTCCTTCCCGACACAAAACTGGTAGTATCTAACTTCTCACATCATACGCTATTGTTTTCGACCGGTTGCCCTTCCTGACGTCAAGGAACTCGGATTAAGAATCTGTCGAGAATCAGGGGTTTTACAGCCGGATGCCCTTCCCGACTAAGATTTTAAATCGCAAGAATTTGTTGAGCTGCCCTTCCTGACGCAAAACTGGCAGTATCTAGCCTCTTACACTACTGTTTTCGACCGGTTGCCCTTCCTGACGTCAAAGAACTCGGATTAAGAATCTGTCGAGAATCGGGGGTTTTACAGCTAGATTTTAAATCGCTGTATCACTACAGCCGGTTGCCCTTCCTGACGTCAAAGAACTGGGATTAAGAATCTGTCGAGAATCGGGGATTTACAGCTAGATGCTCGCCGGATACCCTTCCCGACGGCATAAGTTACTAGGATTTGAATCGCGGTATCCATCATTGTGTCTGACTTGCAAGCTCACGCGTATTTTTATTTTTTGCTGAGATATCATGCTACTTCCGTTCGCCAGCTAGAGCGGAAACTCGCAGTACTGCGTCTATTTCATCTTACAACTTGGAGGAGACAACATGTGTACATATAATTTATGATCTTTCACCCTCCCTTAAAAAACATGTAAGTATCTCGGAACATTCTTATCCGTGTGTGTTGCAATTACTAAGCGAGTGAGCCGAGCGAGTTGGCTACGCAGTGTGCTTTCTTGATTTTCGTATGAGTGTATTCACAATTACTAAGCGTCTTAGCAGTGTGATGAACGAGTTAGCTACGCGGTATAGATTTTTTTATTTTCGTACTAAGCAAATCATTTGAAGTGTTAGTCTTGTTAGTTTCAATCTAAACAAAGGTATCCCCTAACATGTTGTACAGTGTTCGGTTCTACTTGTTTCGTGATCTGAACGCATCAATCAATGTTCTGATTACATGTTGTATCGAGTGCAGTGTTCAATTCTAGTCTTGTTATGTTTCAAGCTGATCTTCTTAGAACAAAGGTATCCCCTAACATGTTGTACAGTGTTCGGTTCTACTTGTTTCGTGATCTGAACACATCAATCATTGTTCTGATCGCATGTAACGACATCGAGTGCAGTGTTCAATTCTAGTCTTGTTATGTTTCAATCTAAACAAAGGTATCCCCTAACATGTTGTACAGCGTTCGATTCTACTTATGTAGTGTTCTGAACACACCAGACAATGTTTTAATCACATGTTGAAGTTAACGACATCGAGTACAGTGTTCGATTCTACTTATTTTGTGTTCTGAACACATCAATCAATCAATGTGCAGTGTTCAATTCTAGTCTTGTTATGTTTCAATCTAAACAAAGGTATCCCCTAATACAGCGTTCGATTCTACTTATGTAGTGTTCTGAACACACCACACAATGTTTTAATCACATGTTGTATCGAGTACAGTGTTCTGAACACATCAATCAATGTTCTGATCACATGTTGTATCGAGTACTGGCTGTCTCATAAGGAGCTATGTATAGCCGCCATCTTGCATCCGCCATCTTGCGCAAGCATCCTTAGGGCGTCTCTAGTCATGGATCCTTAAGCCGCCTCATAAGAGCAACCACCATCTCGCGCAAGCATCCCTCATAAGGAGCCTTGTATAACCGCCATCTTGCGCAAGCATCCCAAGGGCGTCTATGTATAGCGATCATCTTGCATAAGCACCTTTAAGGAGTCATGTATAGTCACCATCTTGTGCAATTAGCGTCGAGAGAGGACTGATGTAGAATTTTTCTTTTTAAATTATCCGCCACCACATAGAGTGTAGCACTGAGGTTTGCGATGTAAGATGGTGGATGACAGCTGTGCGTAGCACGTAGAATTTGCCGCCACCACATAGATGGCAGCACGGTGCTCTCTTGATTAAAGATGGCGGATGACAGCTAACAGAACTTTTCAAATTGCCCGCTACTACAGAGAGCAGCACGGTGCTCTGTTCATTAAAAGATAGCGGATGACAGGTGATGAAATTGCCTGCATGATAGCAGCACCGTGCTCTATTGATTAAAGATGGTGGATGATAGCTGTCATAAAAAGCACGTGGCTTTGTTTACTAAACAAGAGCACATAGATTTTTTTCAAATTGCCGCCACCACATTTCAAAGGTATCTAGCTAAAGAGCGCAGCACTGAGGTTTGTGATGCAAGATGGCGGATGACAGCTGTCAGAAAAAAGCACGTGAGTTTGTTTCCAAACAAGAGCATGTAGAATTTGCCGCCACCACATAGAGGGCAGCACGGTGCTCTCATGATTAAAGATGGCTGCTGTCACGTAGAATTGCCTGCCACCACAAAAGAGGGTAGCACGGTGCTCAAAGATGGCTGCTATCAAAAAGCATTTTTCAAATTATCCGCCACCACATTTCAGAGGTAAGTAGCTAAAGAGGGCACCACTGTGCTCTATAGATTAAAGATGGTGGATGACAGCTGTCAAAAAGCACGTAGATTTGTTTATCTCGCGCTAGTAAGGTTAAGTTGGTAGCACTAAGGTTTAAGCCCGTTAAGATGGCAGCACTGTGGATGACAGCTGTGACGAATTTACATCTACTACGATAAAGAGGGCAGCACTGTGCTCTATAGATTAAAGATGGCGGATGACAGCTGACAAAAAAGTACGTGAGTTTGTTTACTAAACAAGAGCACGTGGAATTTGTCGCCACCACATTTCAAAGGTAAGTAGCTAAAGAGGGCAGCACTGTGCTCTATAGATTAAAGATGGCAGATGGTAGCTGTCGAAAAAGCACGTGAGTTTGTTTCCAAACAAGAGCACGTGGAATTTTTCAATTTGCCGCCACCACATAGAGGGTAGCACTGTTCTCTCTGGATTAAAGATGGCTGCTTGTCGAAAAGCATTTTTCAAATTATCCGCCACCACATTTCAAAGGTAAGTAGCTAAAGAGGGCAGCACTGTGCTCTCTGGATTAAAGATGGCGGATGACAGCTGTCAAAAAACACGTGGCTTTGTTTATCTCGCGCTAGTGAGGTTAAGTTGGTAGCACTAAGGTTTAGACCCGTCAAGATGGTAGCACTGCCGATGACAGGTGACGAATTTTGCAGCTACTGCGATATAGAGGGCAGCACAGTGCTTTGTGGTTTAAAGATGGCGGATGACAGCTGTCAAAAAAGCACGTGGCTCTCAAAAAGCACGTGGCTTTGTTTACCTCATGCTCGTGAGGTTAAGTTGGTACCACTAAGTTTTAGGCCCGTCAAGATGGCAGTACTGAGGTTAGCGATGCGTTGTTGTCTGTCAAAAAGCACGTGGCTTTGTTTACAAATCTGTTGAAAAGCACGTGGCTGTCAAAAAGCACGTGGCTTTGTTTACCTCGCGCTAGTGAGGTTAAGTTGGCACTACTGAGGTTTAGGCCCGTCAAGATGGCAGTACTGAGGTTGGCGATGCGTTGTTGTCTGTCAAAAAGCACGTGGCTGTCAAAAAACACGTGGCTTTGTTTACCTCGCGCTAGTGAGGTTAAGTTGGCACTAGTGAGGTTTAGGCCCGTCAAGATGGCAGCAGTGAGGTTAGCGTTGCGTTGTTGGCGATGACAGCTGTCCAAAAGCACGTGGCTTTGTTTACAAATTCAAATCTCCCGCCAAAATTCAAATTTCCCGCCAAAATTCAAATTTCCCGCGGGCGGCGGCGGCGGAGGCGGCGGCGGCGGCGGAGGAGGAGGCGGAGGATGCGGCGGGAGGAGGAGGAGGCGGCCGAACCCGCTTATTATACTACTCGCATAAATCTATATGGATAGGGGCAGTTGATCCACCTAGTACATATACTGTATATGCATATAACCATGAAACTCATTGCTTCAGAAAATGAACACCCTATGATCTAGCTCTCATATGACGGTGATAAGGAGTTCAGCCAATGATGTTCCCTCTCGCGCTCTCTGGGGAACATCCAAGAAACACTGTTCTCAATATATAAGATGAAACATTGAGAGCCTTCGTCATGTTCTGCAGTTATCATCTCTGGATTTCCTGGTGAGTATTTATAGAAAAGGCTAGACTTAACTGAAAACAATCAGAAAAAATATTAATTAACATCCATTGTTAGTAATTATTTCTGGAGACTTATGAGTATGGTCACAAAAAAGAAAAGAATAGAAAATCTCCTCGTCTAGGGAATAGACCAGGTGTGTCGGTACTAACGTGATGCAATACTCTCTGATTGTGACGGAGATTTACTTTCTGTTGTATCAGAGTAGTGGGGTAACAAATATGATACGGACTCTCCTTTCAAATTAAAAATTCCCACCTTCTCGAATACAATGTAAAACCTATCAATAACTTACTATACGTTTAATAGATTGTATTTGCATTCCTCCCTGGTTTAACGGCTATATACTTCTGAACTGCCAACCACGAACTACTTAGATGTTCGTTCTTAACTTTAATTGGTTTCTTCTTTCAGTAACTACAGAATCGTACTCTATAACCGATACCGAAGCTTCGGTTATAATCATGTATTCTACTAAAACACAGAAAATAATACGAAGAAAATTAATACTGTTACTGTCTTTATGTCACACTAAATTCTCCTTGATGGTTTTCGGAGACTTTAAGGTGCCGGAAGTTTGTTCCGGAGGAATTCTTTCACGTGCCAGTAAATCTACCGACACGAGGCTGAGGAGTATTTGATCACCTTCAAATACCTCCGGACTGATCCAGGACCACGTACAAAATTAAATAAAAATGTTTAAATAAAGTTTCAATAAATCAAAACTCACAAATTTTAAGCCTATTTTATCTTAGTGCAAAGATAACTCGTTGTAAACTGAGGTGACTCATTGTTACTGGTATTATACACTATTGTCGAATAAATGTGTTACAAACGTTAAGTATTCTACAAAATTTGTGCATATTACGATCAAAGGTACAATACAAAACAAGGAAGTATAATTTCCTAACTACCGGGCGAGTTGGCTGTGCGGTTATGGGCACGCAGCTGTGAGTTTGCATCCGGGGTACAGTGGGTTCGAACCCAACTGTGAGCAGACCTGAAAATGGCTTTCCGGGGTTTCCCATTTTCAAACCAGGCAAATGCTGGGGATGTACCTTAACTAACGCCACGGCCGCTTCCTTCCCAGTCCTTGATATTTCCTATCCCATCGTCGCCATAAGACGTATCTATATCGGTGAGACGTGAAGCAAATTCCAATATTGATTATGGCTCACACGTCGAGCACTTGTTGAGCATCCATATTTGACGTAATGCGATTATGCGTATGCGTTCACATGTCGAAAATGCACATACCAGACGCTCACTCTACTGAATAACACACCCCTCTAATGCTTCCACATCAGTGCTACAACTTCAGCTGAAATAATGTCCGACTCGTTGGCTGAATGGTCAGCGTACTGGTCTTCATTTCAGAGGATCCCGCGGTCGATTCCTGGCCGGGTCGGGGATTTCAACCTACATTGGTTAATTCCAATGGCCCGGGGGGCTGGGTGTTTGTGCCGTCCCCCAAATCCCTGCAACTCACACACCACACATAACACTATCCTCCACCACAATCACACGCAGTTTTCGCCCACCCTCATCGGAGGGTCTGCCTTAAAGTCTGACCTCGGCTCGAAATAGCCACACGAAATTATTATAGCTGAAATAATTTTGTGTGTGGTGTTCTGCTTGTGAGTTGGGGTAAGATCAGCTGCGAGTATATTAATAAACATTGTAAGGGTCGTCCTTCCGATCTGCATAGCTCGGGCCAAACGACAAACAGGGGTGATTCAAAATTATTTTTGATGCGTATAACTTGGTAATATTCCTATAACCTAAACGTTTCTGCTTTACGATTTAAGTTCCATTCTCTCACCTCCTAGTAAGACGTCAATGTTATCAACAAGATAGAAGGTCTTAATAATTCAGTGACTCCGCCTTTACAATACAGGACAATGTTATTCCTTCTTGCTTTATTTCAAATAAGGGACTTTTTTCGTATCTTCCTTGTGAGATATCTTCAACCTAAAAATATTATAATGACAAACGCATGATATTCTTATCACAAAAAAAACATTGACTTATCATTAAAATGTTCAAGAGTCAAGATGGCTCAATCTGTCATATGTAAACACAATTCTAAAAACAGTTCATGTTGTTAAAAATTGTCTTAAGACCAATTACTAAATAATGAAAATCCCATTGACTTTTGATACTAAAAATAAAAATGAATATTATGATCAGAGTTTTCTAAAATCGGAATGTCCGGGCGAGTTGGCCGTGCGGGTAGAGGCGCGTGGCTGTGAGCTTGCATCCGGGAGATAGTAGGTTCGAATCCCACTATCGGCAGCCCTGAAGATGGTTTTCCGTGGTTTCCCATTTTCACACCAGGCAAATGCTGGGGCTGTACCTTAAATAAGGCCACGGCCGCTTCCTTCCAACTCCTATGCCTTTCCTATCCCATCGTCGCCATAAGACCTATCTGTGTCGGTGCGACGTAAAGCCCCTAGCCAAAAAAAAAAATCGGAATGAAATCATGAAATTAGGTCGATGTTATCTTAAGTTGTAAGCCCGAATACATATGTATCTGGTTAAATAGGGCTTGCTTTTCTATGTGGAACTACTCAATATATTGGTCATGTAGCCCGACAATTCGTGCGATCCATATATTATTGGTGTATGAAAGATTTTCTCCGCCCTGCTTTTTTCTTTCTTTTGTCCGGCCGGCTCGTGTGTCCATGGGAGTTTCATCATTTAGTAATTGGTCTTAGGACCAATTTTAGGAAATTTTAGTAAATTAGTGTTATTTATTGAAGATGTATTTGTTGTATATTAAGTTTTATTGAATCGTCCTTAATTGGGCAAATAACCTGCTGATGACAAATAAATCCATATATCTTAACAACATTAACTGTTTTCAAAACAGTGTATACATAAAACAGATTGAGTCATCTTGACTCTTAATCATTTTAAGGATAAGTCATTGTTTTTAGTATTAATAATGTCATGTGTTTATATTTGTAATGGTAAATATGTCCTCTTTAAAAAATAAACTAAAAAGGAATAATATTGTACTCTATTGTAAAGATGCAGTTACTCAATTATTAAGACCTTATATCTTGCTGAGGCTCACAATACGGATTGATTATGAAATTTATTTCTTAAGGTGTTACCAACAGGTATCAGTATGCTGTTCTTGATAACTCTGTCTGCGATGATTCTGGAGTCTAGTGCCGTCTCCAGGCAGTGTGATCGATTACCGAGTTTGAAATTCTCTGTTTCCAGCTGGAGAAATGAGTCTGGTCATCGGCTTGTAGCGGTGAGTATACTGTGCTCCTGATGGTTCGTTACTGTTAATATCAAATACACAATATATATGCATATATTATTCTTCACTGTATTTTGTACATAAAGAGAGTCAATGAAAGCACCGTAAAAGCACTAGTCTAATTTATTTCAGGATGGCATAATAATATTTAGGAGTCATTATCCTCTTCACACAGCAGGAAGTCCGGCTCGTTGCTGTTTCTGAGGGACGTAATCCTGATTGAAATGCTCGCCTTGCTTTCACTTCTCCAAGTCCAGCCACCCCAAACAGCCGCCCCATGCAGACATCTAGGTTTGAACACTGGGCTACTGGTCACACGGCACAACATGTCTGTTCCTTGGTTCGACTCCAGAATTAGTCTAGCAATTCACACAGTAAAAAGCAGTGAACAACTAAAGTGCAACAGCTCAACAGTGTTAAACAGCAAGACAATACTCCTCATAACAACCACCATTAACACTGTTCCAATCACACTCACGATACTTGCTCCAGTCACTGACTTAACGACGGTGCTCATGCCACAGAAATACACACACATACACAGTACTCTAAGGCAGTACACAGAATATTCCGCTACGTACGCGACGATACTCTCACTTCCGGCAGTCAACTACTAATACAGCCGCCCTCAGTCCAGCTACACATTCGACAACAGCTCCTCGTTCAGACTCCAGCTGGACACTGGCGACAGCCAACACCCCCACACACTGACTCCAGCTCTGAGCCAAACACTGACTGACTGTACGCGGGTAGCCTCCTTTTAATACTTCGGGTGATGTGTATTGGAATATTCGCGATGTGGCTAGGCACGGAACACTCTTGCTGCACCTTGCAGAACACCTGGGGAACAGAACAATACACGGAAAGGCCGCCCGTGCCCTCCAGACCATCTGGGAGTTTCCCGGTCGTCTGAGTCATCAGTCCCTTCCAGGAAGTAGGGAATGTGGCCTTGACAGGTCTAATAATAAGGGAACACGAAATAAGTGCCTGTGTAACACAACCTGGCTTTTTTTTAAAGACTCTGAATTCTGTTTTGTACCTAAGACCCAAAATAATCCACCATAATATTTATTAATACCAAATGCTGCGCAAGGGTTCTCTCATATGAACTCAGACCGAATGCACGGTGTTTTTGCTTTCCGCTCCGGCAGCTGCAGTAGGGAAGGCGCGTGCTCAGTACCTGACCTTGCAAGCAGCCAGCACGTGTTCGACCTGACAAGCTTGAGTCGCCAGTCTGAACACAGCTGTTAATATGTTGAGACAGTTATCATTGCAATACCGAATTTTCGTATGTAAATGTACGAGTTTCATCTAAATAGTGGTGTGAGTAGTCATAACTCAAGCTACTTTAGCGCAGAAAATCTTAATAGTGTTTACGAAGTCCCTCATTATGATATGAAGTTTGGTGTTTGGTGTGGTGTTAGTGTAGACGAGTAATTGCGCCTATTTTTTCGAGACGACAGTAAATCCAGAGAGGCACCAAGATGATATTTTGACGCCTTTCTTCCATCAGTTAACGGGAGCAGATAAATCGAGTGATTGGTTTGGACTAGATTCAGCCCGTGCTCACACCGCAAAAGATTTCATTCTTACAATCTCGGAAGTGTTTGCAGACAGAGTGATCAGTGCTGGTCTGTTTCCCCCTCATTCTCCAGATCTAACAGTGTGTGAATTTTACTTGTGGGGTAAACTGAAAGAAAAAGTGTATAGAAAAAATCCTCACACATTGGAGAAACTGGGGGAAACTGTTACGAATGAAATCAGAAAGATTTCAGTGGAAGAACTCAAACGCGTCAGCCAGGATGTAGTTACCAGATACAATGCCTGTGTAGCCCAGGATGTGCGACACTCCCAGCATCCTTTAATAAGGTAAGATTTCATATAAGATTGTTCACGCATTGAAAGCAGAGCGGCCGCGCGCGAGATAAGTTCGGCTGAGGCACCTGCCGTGACTCAGAGGACAGACACCGTGCATTCGGTCTGAGTTTGTATGAGGGAACCTGTACTATCTGCGCACATTTTAGCGATAGATTTACACCCTAGTGCTGAGCGGTCGACCTCGGCAATCTTCGAGATTCGTACTGGCAATCTTTGAAACACAAACTATGAATCGCTTATGCATCGCTGTGCGACGTCTGGCGTACACTTTACGTACTAGTACTGTTGATATTTACACAGCAAAGCCAAACTATAGAATTCACTCTAGGAATAAGATTCGCATCGAGAAATGTTATATAATGTTATATAATGTGTATGTGACACAGTTGTTGGCTTAAAATAACAAAGGTTTAGAAAATTCATATCGATCGATCATGTTATCGATTCAATTCAGATTTCATTTCCATTCAGTTGGCAGTACTAACGGAACCGGAAGAGCTCCCTCCTTACTTCTCAAACCCGTACACAAATCTATCGCTAAAAAGTGCGCAGAGAGTATATACCATATTTATGATTATACAGCATTTAAGTTACAAATTATTAGTTTCCTTTTTGTAGATGATATAATTTCTCAAGCAAATCCTCCTACATATCTTGTTATTGTTTTAATTCATTGCTTTATGTAGCCTTTATTACTAATTTATTCGTGCTTAGAAGCGTAGAAAAGCAATAGCTGAATGTTAAGGGGTATGATTTTATTCAATGTTCCATAAATTACCTATCACTGAGTATTCTGTAAAAACAATGGGTTAAAGGGAAAGCCTGCAAGACAGCAGTGAGACCAGCCATGGTGCATGGTGCAGAGACTTGGGCAACAACAGTGGCACAAATTATTAAATTGGATGTTGCAGAAATGAAGATGCTAAGATGGATGAGTGGTTTCACTAGAACGAACCGCATCAAAGATGAGAAAATCAGGAAACAGCTAAGGTGACAGAAGTATCTAAGAAAGTACAGGAGAGAACACTGCTATGGTGTGGACACATTATGCGAAGGGATGAAAGCTATGTAGGGAGGAGAGTGATGGATACGACTGTGCATGAGACTAGAAACTGTAGGAGACCAAGAAGGAGGTGGAAATACAATGTATAAGAAGATCTGGAGGATAAGAAATTAGGGGACGGTGATGTGTGGGACAGGATAATGTAGAAAAGAGTTGCCAGAAACATTGACCCCGCCTGAAGCGGGATAAGATGATGAAGAAGGAAACAAATGTATGAGACTGGTACAGAGAATAATATCTGGTGTATCAGTTGCAACCTACCTTGTAATTTGTTCATTTTAATTAAGAAACTTGCATACAAAAATGGTAAGAGCTGCATCATACACTAAGATTAGATATATCGCTAAGGCTGTGACAATTATATACATCTAATCGGACGAATGAGTTAACAGACATAAAAATAGCCAATATTATTGAGTACTGTAATGCGAGAGAGAGCTAACCCCACAGACATGGAACTGAGTTTTGCCTTTGTCTTTCTTGAATGAAACTGAGCACATTAACAGTCGCAATTTATGTTCATGAACAATTATTTATAGTCCAAAGAACATAGAAAAAATTAAATCATATTATAATGCCTATTATTTATGTGAAAAATATAATCTGCAATTCGCCAAATCTGAAACATAACTTTTAAAAATAGGTCACTTTTACAACAGACGAGTTTTAATCAATTTCTTGCTTTAAAATCCAGTTCGGTTCAGATGTACTTCGACATGAATTTTTTGTTACATTTAAGGTTTACTATCGGTGTCTGGAGTTCAAGTCACACCGACACTAAGCAGCGATCTTTCACTGTCAGTCGTGATGTCAACGCTAAGATATGTGACAGCAAGCGCGTGTGCTATTGGCTACCACTAGCTGGCGCAATGTTACCGCGTGGCTTAGCTCCCTCTCGCGCTGAAAATTGCTCATAAGAGATATTCCAAAAATCTTTCTTTTGTACAGTGGAAGAGTAAAAGTGGATTATAATTAGTATTCATATACCGGGTGGGTCAGCCGCGCCCGACGTTTTATGCTGTTAGGCATCCCATCGAACGTCACTGGTGTCGTTATGCTCTATTCACCTTTGCTGTATACCAAGCACCAATCGCCTTTAATCACTCACTGCGCCATTACATTTGCAGGAACAAGTACCGTATGCATCAAAATGTCATACGGCTATGTAAAAAGTACGTTCCAATAATCAGCTTTCAGTACAGTATGAAATGAACGCTAAAAGCGATCGCATACTGACAGAAAACGTGTGTGGATTTGTGAAGCTGAAGTAGTAGTGCTTCTAGTTGGCTTTTTGGAAACCTACTCCCTGGAGTCACCGTGTGTCATAGGTTAAATGCGATGCTGCTAATACAGCTGCATTCGGTAGGTGGATTCGAATCCTACATGAGCCTGTACATATGTGTAACAATATGTGACGTGGAGGGTCACCTTAATTTTAATATAAAAGAATACTCTCTCAATGTTTCTCCATAAACAAGATCTCATGGGTGCCAGCCTTCAAGCTTATGGCTTGCAAACGGTAGTTGAAAATTATTATTATTATTATTCTTATTATTATTATTATTAATAATAATAATAATAATAATAATAATAATAGTAGTACGTAATGAGAGATTAAATACTCCCAGAGGTGGGGTGACGGAACACTAACCATTAAGTACACACTAACTTGGAATTTAAGGATCATTAATAAGAATTTCAGAAAATATTCATTAAAACAACTATTTATTAGGATGAAAAACGTGACGGCGTATTTACGAAATCTGAACTTACGGAAGCAAAAGAAAACTGAATGAAGTAAAATTTAAGAAAATGAATCTTTACGCGGAGACTTGCAGTAATTTATGCCATTAGCTCACCATTTGTAGACTCTGTTATGTGAATACGATCTATGTAGCAGCTGATGTTTGATGGACCTCTCGTACAGGCGTCGTCATCTCTCGTTGTTGGTACCAGTCCTATTTCTGATTCGTGCATAGTCCACTAGTTGTACTACGACTTTCCTGTCTTTAACACATCCTACAGTACTCCTTACATAAATTTGTAATGAGTCCTAATATCAATAGCAAAACCCCCTTGGGTTACTTTCATGGAGAGAATACACTTGTGTTCTTCCGTGTTACAGAACAGTAGCCTAACTGTAAATACATAACAAAATCTCCCCTGCCCTACACCAGTCAAAACCTATCTCTCGTTGACTTTAACTCTCGTCATTGAGTTAAACAGGTCTCAATGAAAATTGTAGCGGGCGGTACACCTCCACGCCGCGAATTCAAATATTCCGCCAGTTGAAACCTCTCTACAGGAGAAACTCTGAACTTTAAAATCTGTATTACATCAAAGGTTTCTCGGAAGATGTCTCTACTGTAAATTTTTAAGTGTTCTGAACTATGTCTATTTCGATTTGTATTTGTTTGCTCTGTAACAAGAAGTGTGGACATTCTCTTCTAGATGGCACTATTTAAGAACTATAATTGTGCACCCTAGTGCGAAGTGAAGGAACTGTTTTTTGAAGACATTTTGTATTCATAAGTTTTGTCTTTACTAAATTTTGTTCTGTGGTTTGTGGGTTGGCAACATTAATCATTTCTACCCGCTTGTTTTGAATTTAGCCAATCCCGAATTTCTCTAATTAATTTTTGACCAATAACGTATGTCTTCTCCGATATGGATATGTTGCTTTAAGCTATCTTTTAAAGTTGAAGGGGTGTGGGTACTCATTCTTGAAAGGTCTCGAGGGTATTTAAACTGCTGATTTTCTTGTCTCGGTGCCACTTCATCGACATCTTGCTTAGTGTGTGATTATGTAGCAGAGGGCGGGAAGCGCCTCTTTCTTCGGGCAGCAATTCATCCACAAGGTAATGGCCGTTTAATAACTTTCTTTCTTGCTAGCTAAGCAGTTTAACCCTCGGGGCAGGTTCGAAACTATTCTCATGTAACCTATCTTTAAAATGTAATAGGACACTTGGTAAAATGTCGTCACTTTAACTATAAATTGGGATAGAGAATGCCTAACCCTCTCGAGCACCCACTCATATTGTTTTGAGGTGACTACGTTTTCATAACCGGTTTTCTTCTCTTCGTAATGTAATAAAGTTTTCTTATCGTGTCACCTCCTTGGTATGGGATTAGCCCTTGCATAAGCGGCCTAGTGCCAAGTAGGTTTCAAAAGTGTATTAGGAGTGCAAGCTTCGCCTCCGTTCTATTTTGTATTATGGGCCAGTAACTTAATCTGATGTTTTATTTTCCTCATGTAAAGGCCCTGTAGTTTGGGTATCAAATACCCCTGTTTCTTGGTGTGCCTTAAGGGCAGATAGAAATGAAGTTTTTTTTGTAGCCTTTGAGAGGCTTGTCAATTTGAGAGCGGGTCTGCTCTTTTTTCTTAACGTTGTAATTAGGAGCAAGTGCTCCTTGTACTTAGGGGTTTTCTGCCCTTTAGCCATTGTGGTGGTGAGCTGAGAGCTCAGAAATTAATCTTGGGGCTCGAAGCCCAAATCTTGTAACTATTGTAATTTCTGAAATTGTTTTCCTGCTACTTGGTACCTGTTACTCTATTGTTGTTATCTGTTGATTTTGAAAAGAAAATATAACCTTGGTTAAAGTTTTAAATTAACTTTAATTTCGTAAGTTGAGACCTATTCCACCCAGCACCTTCTTTCACCTCTGCAAATCCACAAAATATCGTAACAAGCATAATTTTGTGTATTTATCTACTCAGATGCGAAGTGAACTAAGTTAAGATCTTCAGCAGTTAAGACCTTCTCCGATGTCAAGGCGTAAAGTCCTCCTCCGATAATAGATTAGAATTGTCCGATAGAATTCCCTCCATCTCCTGTCGTTGATGTATATATTCTCCAAAGTCACCCTCCATCAATCATATCACATGGTCCAGTAAGATCTAATGTATTATCCCTTCTTCTATCCATTGGTGTATATACATCATCTTGCTTCATAACGTCCATTCACATAGGTTGAACTTGCCCCTGCAATTCAAGCGACATGTAGCGAACTTGGAAAAGTATGCGTTAACAAGGCTTTAATTGTCTCTTCAGAGTATGGAAGGGGTAAGGCCTCTTCCAAGCTTGATGACGTACATTTCCTGGTAATGGACTGAAATTAGCATGGTGAATCCGGTCACCTGACCTCGGCTATTGGAAATTTACTGCAAGCTATTAATATGAATGATGTTGTAATACTTTAGTCAAGAAGTCGTTCGTTCAGAATACGTTATAGCCGTAGTACAAAGAAATGAAATGATGTTGTGAAATGGATGACTAAAAACCCTACATATAAACATAATAATTCAAAATGACGTACCACTGATTAAACATATACATATTTCCAATTAATTACACAGTTCGCCAATTTAGTACATGGTGTGATGTTCCAAACGTCACAACTACATCCTTCAAATAACCTCACAAGAAGAAGTCCAGTGGCAAATCGGGCAATCTAGCAGGTCACGTGACAGGTCCCCTCCCTTTCCTACCCATGTGTCACATTCAGGTAGTTGCGTACATCTGCTCACATTTGAGTGGGAGCTCCGTCATGTGGATATCACATGGTTACACGCTCACGCTGGGGCACATCCTCTAGCAGCAATGGTAGTTGGTCTCCAAGAAGCTGTAGGTACCGGGCTCCTGTAAAATGATCCTCAAAGAAATATGGTCCAATTAGGTGATCACCTTTATATAAAACACCAGACATTTATTCCCCATCGTGCCTAAAATGCTGCCTGCCTTACCCAGTGGGGATTTTCAACACTCCAGTAGTGCATATTATGACGATTCAAAGAGCCGTTATTATGAAATAATGCCTCGTCTGAAAGTAAAATATGAAATACAGACGCTGGATCATTTACCACTTGCGTCAGTATCCTCGCACAGAAATCAGCACGAGTTTCGAAATCTCGTCCGTGGAGTTCTTGATGCAGTTGCAGGTGATACGGACGAAAAACTGGTATTAATATCCTAACAACAGACGACTGGCTGATTTTGGCCTGTCTGTGTGGAAATCTTTCCTGGTGCAGGCGCTGTGCTTCCTAGGCGTTCTGTCTTGCTTCATCGTAGATGAGGAGCATGTCAACATACTCATCTGTTGAATACATAGCGAAGAAATGAACAGGACTGCTAGACTACCCCAAGTGTCCGGCCACTACACATTCAACGTGATGGAATGTGGCACGAATGGCCTATTATTTGATTGTCAAAGTTTAAAATGTGAATAAAGATATATATCCCTCGCGGGATTCGAATCCGCCTACCAACGCAACTTGCGTCAACACATTTGTAGTTAGTCCACTACACCACGGCGACTGTCGCCTCCAGCTTATCAGAAAGCTTACTTGGTGTAAAACAACGTCCCTCCTCGCAATCTCTCTTTTAATATAAAATAATAATCTCTCAATGTTTCTCCATAAACAAGATCTCATGAGCGCCAGCCAATAATAATAATAAAAGTACGTAATGAGAGATTAAATACTCCCAGAGGTGGGGTGATGGGACACTAACCATTAAGTACACACTAACTTGGAATTTAAGGATCATTAATAAGAATTTCAGAAAATATTCATTAAAACAACTATTTATTAGGATGAAAATCGTGACGGCGTATTTACGAAATCTGAACTTACGGAAGTAAAAGAAAACTGAATGAAATAAAATTTAAGAAAATTAATCTTTACGCGGAGACTTGCAGTAATTTATGCCATTAGCTCACCATTTGTAGACTCTGTTATGTGAATACGATCTATCTAGCAGCTATCAGTATGCCATCGCTTTTAGCGATAATTTCATAACCAACGGAAAGCTTATAATTGGCACGTACATTTTACATAATCCTTTGACAGTTTGATGTATTGTGTAAATACCTGTCGCATACATGTTTTTGCAAAATTCGTGCAGTAATGACGCAGTAAGTGCTTTAAAGGCGACTGTAGCTTGGTATACGGCAAAGAAAAATCGCCCACCATAATCCCACTGACGTGCGTTGGGATATCTAAAAGCAGAAACGTCAGGCGCAGAGGACTCACCCCGTATTGTGGGAGTAATAAATATATAATTGTAATAGCTAAATACGTCAACAACTCATTTTTCAACAATTTGTGGGTTATCTCCCTCTCGCATTCTAGCATACAATTGTTGAAGTAAGCAAGAGGGGACATGGCAGTACAGTGCTTCCAATGAGTAGACAGATATGTAGGACAGATTTCTATCAACAAAGCCGTATAGTTATAGGAAAATAATAGAGTAAAAGATCCAGAATAAAAAGTAACAGAGATGAGAGCGAGGGAGCTGTTTATTGATTTTAATGTGCGAGGTGAGAATGTAAAAGTGCTACGCTGAAATCAGTTAAGAAAAGGCTAGATGAACAATTGGTATGGATTCTGCCACCTCGGCGACATCCCTAAAGGGCCATGAGTGGTAAATGAAAAACGTAGGTGTTTGTACAGCCTGTTAGTTTATCCACAGTGGATTACAGATTGAACTTTGTCAGATCAGTTAGTAACTAAATAATAACGGATTGAGTTGTGAAAATGTGATTATTCTGAAAATATTATAATCCATAAATACCTACTGAATATGAATTGAAAGAGTCTACATGAAGCAGGCCGAGTGGAAACTTATTAAATTTAACCTTTTTCGATCAATCACTATAGCGAAATCCACAGGATATACAAGGCGTGATCAAAACGTCTCCGTTTGAAGGCGGTGAGCAGCGGACAAGCAACGTTGCGTGACTCCAATGCGGGTATGTATGCACAGGCATGTGGGCAAAGGGATTAGTGTGGCAGCCGTGTCGCGCTGAGGTGCGTGCGTTAAATACGACCACGTGAACTGTAGGAATGTTATTACCAAATGCGTCCAAACAGGACCAATGTACTGTTATTCTGTTCCTGGCTGACGAAGGACAAACACCGGTGGATATTCATCGGAAAATGAAGTCCGTGTATGATGCTGCATGTCTGTCGAAAACCACCGTTGTGGAATGATGTACCAAGTTCCGTGCGGGTCACGTTGCGGCACAAAACGCCGGTCAATCTGGGAGGCTACGCAGAAAGTTCGCCAACTAAATTGTGAGAAACTCCAGAACCCTCCTTTAGTCCTGATCTCAATTAACACGCCCTTCGGTCCTCTCAAAACGGGCTTGAAGTGGACGATGTGCAGCAGATGGTCACGGACTTCTTCACGCAGCAGGTCATGGTGTTTCAACCTGGTGCGTCGGTGGGAGGAGTGCCACGATGCTCTCGGCGATTTTGCCAGATTGTCATCCCGATTCAGGACTGTACGGCCGTCGAATGGAAACTTTTCGATCGCCCCTTATATTCGATGTGCCGTTCACATGGATGCAAAGGTAGTTCATAAACAAATAATTCGTACTCAAACATTTGTACTGTAACAGTGAATGTTGTTTAAGTAGGCTAACAATGCATGAGACTGACACAGGGTGTGTCCACTCTCTATATGAAGTGTTACAGAGGTGAGGTTAGCAATAAATAAGTATGAGGGAATTTTTCCTAAAATTGTTGAAAAGTTTATTCACAAAATAATGTTAAAATTCAACATCACATCAGTATAGAATTTATCGTGATGGCCCTCCCAGGATTGGGCTGGTACTGGTACACTGCGGTTTTGCAATATTCATTCACAACTGCGTCTTCTTCCCATGAAGGTCTGGAAGATCTCGAATTTCTGAAAGATCTCTAAGATCTAGAAAGTCTCCAAGATCTAGGAGCACTTGAAAAAAATGGAACGCGACAATGCACTTTTGCCCGTAATGTACCCGCTTAGGCATTCTACTTCTGCACAGACAAAGTTATTAGTAGTAATGATGTCCCTGAAATCTAATCGCACTTGAGAATTAGCATTGAATGTCACTGAAGTGTAAGTTTACACATTCGATAATACTAGACCGAGTTAAATAGGAAATTTACCTGAACCTGTAACTTGAAATGGAATTGAACCTGTGATGTATCAGCCACTTAGGAAGAAATAATAAACATGTCACTTTATCACAGTCAAATACACTGACTGACAGAGCAAATGCAACACCAACGAGGAGTGGTTCGAAAGGGATGAAAGTTGGGGAAAAACAGAGACGGCACGGACGAATAATTGATGTTTATTTCAAACCGATATGCAGGTTACACAATGCGCACGGCATCGACTTAGTAGGATGTAGGACCACCGCGAGCGGCGATGCACGCAGAAACACGTCGAGGTACAGAGTCAATAAGAGTGCGGATGGTGTCCTGAGGGATGGTTCTCCATTCTCTGTCAACCATTTGCCACAGTTGGTCGTCCGTACGAGGCTGGGGCAGAGTTTGCAAACGGCCTCCAATGAGATCCCACACGTGTTCGATTGGTGAGAGATCCGGAGAGTACGCTGGCCACGGAAGCATCTGTACACCTCGTAGAGCCTGTTGGGAGATGCGAGCAGTGTGTGGGCGGGCATTATCCTGCTGAAACAGAGCATTGGGCAGCCCCTGAAGGTACGGGAGTGCCACCGGCCGCAGTACATGCTGCACGTAGCGGTGGGCATTTAACGTGCCTTGAATACGCACTAGAGGTGACGTGGAATCATACGCAATAGCGCCCCAAACCATGATGCCGCGTTGTCTAGCGGTAGGGCGCTCCACAGTTACTGCCGGATTTGACCTTTCTCCACGCCGACGCCACACTCGTCTGCGGTGACTATCACTGACAGAATAGAAGCGTGACTCATCGGAGAACACGACGTTCCGCCATTCCCTCATCCAAGTCGCTCTAGCCCGGCACCATGCCAGGCGTGCACGTCTATGCTGTGGAGTCAATGGTAGTCTTCTGAGCGGGCGCCGGGAGTGCAGGCCTCCTTCAACCAATCGACGGGAAATTGTTCTGGTCGATATTGGAACAGCCAGGGTGTCTTGCATGCTGAAGAATGGCGGTTGACGTGGCGTGCGGGGCTGCCACCGCTTGGCGGCGGATGCGCCGATCCTCGCGTGCTGAAGTCACTCGGGCTGCGACTGGACCCCTCGCACGTGCCACATATCCCTGCGCCAAGCATCTTCGCCACAGGCGCTGCACCGTGGACACATCCCTATGGGTATCGGCTGCGATTTGACGAAGCGACCAACCTGCCCTTCTCAGCCCGATCACCATACCCCTCGTAAAGTCGTCTGTCTGCTGGAAATGCCTCCGTTGACGGCTGCCTGGCATTCTTAGCTATACACGTGTCCTGTAGCACACGACAACACGTTCTACAATGACTGTCGGCTGAGAAATCACGGTACGAAGTGGGCCATTCGCCAACGCCGTGTCCCATTTATCGTTCGCTACGTGCGCAGCACAGCGGCGCATTTCACATCATGAGCATACCTCAGTGACGTCAGTCTACCCTGCAATTGGCATAAAGTTTTGACCACTTCTTCTTGGTGTTGCATTTGCTCTGTCAGTCAGTGTATTAACAACATCGGCTGAAGATTAACATAGGAATATAAAGTACTTCACTTGTGATTTCTTTCAAGTTTACACAGTTATTTGAATTAATCACTAGTAATAAATCGTAAATAAAGAATTCGATCTTGTGAATTTAGCCCCGTTCACAAATAATAACATTGAAACGAAAACACAGCCTGTTCGAGAACTGTTCTGAGTTCGACGTATTCAGAGATACAAGTCCTATCCTAAGAAGCAAGAAGTGTTTTTACACGTAAAACAAAGTTTATTAAACCGCAAAGTCGTGACCAAGTCCTACCGAGAGCGTTATTCACTTTGGGGAAAAATCTATGTTCGATTGTAATGCTTAAATCCGTTAGCTATGCAAGTCACTTGGTTAAGTAGACGTAGAGTTTGACGTTTTACTGTCAGAAAAATCCTATCACCTTTTGAATTCAAACACTTGGTAAAGTAGATGCACACTTTGACGTTAGAAAAATTCCATCACCTTTTGAATGTCAAACACTCGGTTGTGTTTAATCACTTGATAATGTGGATGTTCAGTTTGACGTTTCATTGACAGGAAAATTCTATCACCCTTTAAATTGAAACACTGAAATATGTTAAATCACTTGGTAAAGGGAATCGTACTCGTGAGAGAAAATATACAATTTCTAATTGCTCTTGTGCTAATCACATAAACAGTTAATCACTTGAAATGCACCTAGATTAACACGTCTTAATTTGTAGTGGAACTTTCACTATCACACGCAAACGGTGTTGAAATTTCTAAGTCCGATCGAGGCGTTGTAGAGTTAGAGTTTGTCACGCGGTCTTTAAAACTCTTTTCGCGAATCGAACTGGTGACTTACATCACGGCGGCGGGGAATAACCATCAGCCGACCGTGCGGCCTCGACTGTGGTACAAATTAGACTGATTTTACAAGCAAATATGCCTCCCTTTTATACTAAATCCTGGAGAATTGAGGTTATTCTCTTTCATTAAATATCTATCTTAATCTTCGATGGATTTCTTTCAAACTTGGGAATGATGATCACAAAAAGTTGGTCCACACGACGGCATTGTTCATTTACTCGTACGTTAATCCAAACAAAGTTATTAATAATAGAATATTTGGAATGTTCTCCCGGCCGACATATTTTGACCTTGACCGTGCTCTGAAGAACGTGACGTCACAAGCTCCACGTTGCTGGATGTTAGCACTTGGCGCGTAGTACGACTCTGTCTCGGGCAAGCATTCCTGGTACATTTCCCCTCTCTCCATGAAAAAGGAAATCCGATCGGGGTTTCCTTTTGCTTAATGTTCCTGATGGTAATAATTCTTTAAGTTAGCTGCATTGTAGATTCCTTCCAGTTTCCGTGCAATTTCCAGAGGTTTCAAATAAGGAGTAGAACATTTCAAATAATGCCATCATTTTCCATCAGCCGGATTACAGTCCTAGTTTCCGTCCAGTGCTTTTCGGGGCAGGATAAGGTCATTTTCTATAAGGTGAGGTATCCCTGACATTCAGGTGATACTGAAAATTTTCAATCACACCAGGCTTGTCATTGAAGACGTTTGAATGTTCTTTAAATAACATCTGGGTCGCCTCTGCCACCTGGGAATAAAACTCTGGGCTTTCAGTTACATTGGCAGAAAACATGAAGTCAGTATTACCCAAGTCAAACTCACCTTAGATGATGGGCGCTTCCCGGCCCTCGACTAGTCCCTCTTCATCTGGTCTCCATCTTCTTCGACAGGCGGAGCATAGCTCATATAGTCTTCGGCATCAATTATAGGGGCATCTAGATCCTAGTACTTCACATCCTCACTATTGAGCAGCTGTAACTCTACAGAGTAAATATTGAAAAATTTCAAGGTGTTGGCAAGATAGTCAATGATACTACCATACTTGACCAGAAAATCAGTCCCCCAACAGCGTCAAATCTCATCTGTGTGATTACGAGAAATACATGTTCAAAGTGGACACTTCCAATTTCAAATATCAAGAACTCCTGTGTCTTACATTTGAAAAATTTCTCACGTACAATCCCCTTAAACTTAACTTGAGCGACTGCCATTAACCGTACATCCTCTGCCTTCTTTAAATCATTAATCAATCTATCGCAGACTAATGAAGCTTGAGCCTATCGTGACATTAACATCTGCGACACTGGGTTGTATCCTTGGGTTTATAATTGTAGGATCTTCATATAGTAGTGAAAATACTTAATATTCGTGATGCAAAAGATTTCTTCTCCACGTCGGTTTCTCAGGCAATATTATTGCTGGGAAATTCAAAATTTTTATCACGCCCTTCGAATCAAGATTTGGCCCGGACGTCTCATTCCGTCTACCAGTGTTTTCTTGGTACTCCAGTGAAGCGGCACCTAGTAATCCTTCGTATTGATTTCTACGCTGGATATAGTCACGAGTGTCCCTCCACCTTCTTTCAATTTCTGCCCTTTGTGTACCTCGGTCTGGGTTAGTTTATTTATTGGGCACTTTTCCAAGTCTGCTTAAGCTCATTGGGTGTTCTACGCACATATGGGTGTCTTCTAAAGGCGCGTACACATTTGCGAGCATCTTGGGAGCCGAGCGGCTCATGAGTCGCTCATGGAAAATAAATATCCGAGCGGCTCGCGAGCACTTCTTGAGCCATTTGCTCGCCATTTCCTTGCAGCATCAGACTGTGAATTCCATGCAAAGATGTCTGCCATTACCAGAGGAACTTCCGGGTCGTCAAATGAAGTTGCCATACTTTTTCGTAGGTGACAGTGCATTTGCATTCAGCAAAAATGTTATGAAGCCATACCCGGGAGATCATACCTCTGGAACTTACTAGAGAATCTTCAACTATCGATTGAGCAAAGCTCGAAGAGTAGTGGAAAATAGCCTTTGTATATCAAGTTCAGTGTTTCGAGTTTTAAGAAAACGAATGCTTTTGGAGCCCCCTAAAGCCGAAATCATTGTTATGTCTGTAGTAGTTTTGCATAATTACCTGAGGATTCATTCCCCTAACTTACACACAACACCCGGTTCACTAGACCATGAAGCGAACGGGGAGATTATTGACGGAACATGGAGACGCAATGAAGAGATGACTTCCATGAGACAGCTACGAAATATTCCTAGGAGATCTTCTGCTTACGTAAACAATATTAGAGACGAAATAGCTGACTAGTGCACGAAAGATAGAGCTCTGCCATAGCAAAATACGTACGCTTGAAAAAGATAAAGAAAAGGAAAAATACTTCCTGTGTTTTGCGTCTGTCTTGGTTTATTACTTTCACTGAGGAACCAAAGCTTCATACGCAAACCATAGGTTTTGTAAATTTCCGTAGCTCCTTTTAAAAAATCGTGCAAAATATGTATGATTGAATACGGTATTGTATAAATACTACCTATTGAATTGCAATATGTGTCCACTTTTGATATTTATTGTTTATTATATCATTACTTGTTTACAACAATTGTTACTTAAAAAAGATAATAAATGAATACATCAAGTACAAAAAGGAAGTTGAAGCTTCATTTTATTTAAATACGATAGCTAACATCTTCCAGCGGTGCGACTGCTTTTCTCTTTGCTCCTTTTCCTCCGGTGTTATCCCAACAAAGAAATAATTTTCTTCTTACATTCATCCGCGGGTTGTCCAATTGTTGTACTAATATCCCGCCATGCATCCTCTTTCACATTCTTTGTCAGGTGATCGTCATTTTTCGGGACCCATAAAACAGAATGTGTCCGATAAGTGTCTATTAGCGTACGCACATCTTCATCCGACCAGGCCGCCACGCTCACTTTGCCGTACACACTTGCTAGGACGTTCCTTGGCCGTCCACACTGAGCGCGAGCATCCCTTTTGCTCGCCTAGAAAACCGACTCCAGTCGGCTTGCAGTGAGCGGCTCACAACATGCTCGCTTTACTCTCAGTACCCCGCACACATTTGAGAGCATGGTAGTGTGAGCAGCTCATGAGCCACTCGGCTCGCAACATGCTCACAAGTGTGTACGCGCCTTAAATCTTCGGAAGTGAGAGGGCGGATCTCTTCTCTGTTCCATTTCTTCGCGAGGTTCGGGGTTCGACCTCGGCTGTGACTTTATTTCCATGTGGATATTCGTGACATCCTTCAATTTATTAGTCTTCGTTGGGTTCTGCGTGTGAGCACTGTGTAATTTCATCAGAACATCGTCAAGCTGCTCTAAATCTTGAACATTAGCTAGTACGAGAATTTCTTGAACATGTGCTGAAATTGAAGCGCCACTACCTGAATTAACTCATGCTCGGGTAGAGGCGGATCGAAGATCTGCATTTTCCTTAATTGAGGAATGAAAATTCTGAGTAACGTGAGGAATTGATATCCGTACTGTACTTTCTTTAATATAGTTGCAGCTTGATTAAATGCTGAATTTCCGAGTTCCAGAATCTCTTCATTAATGCTTCTTTGAAGTCATCGTACGTCTTAATATTAAATCTGAACGCTGAGTACCACATTAGCACTCTTCCCTCTAAAAGTAGGGAAGCTATTCGTAACTTGCTGTCAGGTCTGACTTGATTTTCCAAAACATTTCTTCAACATTAAGGAGAAATTCCTTCGCGGTATACTCCTCTTTCCCAGAGAACATGGCGTGTTTGTCATCTGACATTCTTATGATAGGAGAAATGTTAGGAGTTTCTCCGCTAGTACCTTGAAAATTTGGCACTGCTCTATCCTTTTCGATTTGAGATACTTTATTACTGAGTGTCTCAATTTCTCCCTGAAGATCAACCTTAATGGTCCTGACCTGTCCAATAATTGTAACTTTTACTTCCTGAACTTCTTTTTCGAGGACTTGTTTGACTTCGGCAACATCGCGGCTTATGCGAATGATCTGTGTGTGCGCGTTATCTAGTTGGATCTAACATGCTTTTTGGTTTCGTCTTGTTTAGTTTCAAGTAAGTCGACTTTGCTAGTTAATTTGTGAAGACCATTCTTAAAATATTATTGACTTTTGTTCCCCTATTTGGTCCTTATAGCCGGCCCCGTGGTGTAGGGGTGGCGTGCCTGCCCCTTACTCGGAGGACCCGGGTCGATTCCCGGCCAGGTCAGGGATTTTTACCTGGACCTGAGGGCTGGTTCGAGGTCCACTCAGCCTACGTGATTCGAATTGAGGAGCTATCTGACGGTGAGATGGCGGCCCCGGTCTAGAAAGCCAAGAATAACGGCCGAGAGGATTCGTCGTGCTGACCACACGACACCTCGTAATCTGCAGGCCTTCGGGCTGAGCAGCGGTCGCTTGGTAGGCTAAGGCCATTCAATGGCTGTAGTGCAATGGGGCTTGGGTTTGGATTTGGTCCTTATTTGCTATCGCAAATATACTTCACCTAAATATGATTTTTTATTTTTTCATTGGTATGACTCGCAATCCTGTTTTTGAGAACACAACTGCATCTAACATCTTGAACTACTTGACCTGAGAAGCCGTTTGCACTTTTACGACCTCTGTTTCCTACATAAAATAATGAATGGCTGTACTAAATGCAATACATTCCAACGTACTTTCCTATACACGTTCTCTCCCACCCAACACGCAACTCATGATGTATCCCATCCGCACTAAACTTACAACAACGCTCTGTCTTCTACCGTCTGTCAGCTCTTGCTTACTAACTACCCGATATCGGCATATTCACACCATTCACATCCTGCAAACACAAAACTAAAAGCTTCCTTTTGAAGTCGTCTCTAGGTTTCCCATTCCTTCCGCCCTTCCTTCCTGCTAACTCTGTAACCGACCCTTGCTACTTATGGTTGCCATTGTTGTTACATTATTATTGTTGTTAATTGACTATTGATACTTGATATTGTTGTTTATACCAATTGCTATCTTTTTATAATTATTTCAATTTGTTATATTATTAGTGTAAAATGGCCCTCCATCTACTGCATCCAATAAATAAATCAGTAAAAATGTTGACTTTTATTCCTACCAATTTTTGTTTTACAAAACAGCCTTCCAACGAATGTAGCACCATAGAACTCAGTATACTCACTAACAGCTGTAGCAAATCGTACTCAAACTTTTGTACTGAGATGGTGATTCAAGATATGACATGATTTCTTTACCACTGCCACTACAACTTAATTTGTAAGACAGGAGGGTAAGCCGGAGAAACTTGGTATTGTGTGGTCATTGTATAAATTTGATTACGTTCAAGAAACCTTGGTACGGCACGTGGAGCTCCCAGTAAAAGGCTAGAAACCTCCATTTTCTCCAGGTGATATAATTTTATCTTCGAATAAATTGACATGGTTTCTTAAGTACTCTTCTTTCTTGACTTACCACTGTATACTTATCATTTATAAACCCCACGGGATCCACATTTCAACCCATTAACTTCTTCGCTAGTGACCGATGTGTCTGAAAACGTTCACTCCTTAATCCACTGAGAATAATTAACAAATTGTTTCTCCCACTATGGAATGTTTTACAAGGAAAATTTGTCAGGCGAGGGACCGCGTATATAAATATAACTGATTAGTATTTTCTCAACATCACTCTCAGATATATGAAGGGGGAGCGGTGTATCTACTTCTTCTTTTCTGGTAAGGTATTGTAGTGTAATAGCACTGTACTGTTCACAATTGTTCCAGGCGGACGTACAATCTGATGAATCTGGCAGGAACGGGGTTTCCTTGATGGTCGAACTCTTGAGTGAGAAGTGTGATGCAACTAGAGCTGTCCTTCTCAGAACACTGAGCACTATCAAATGGCCTGAGGAAGAAATGCCAGCCAGTACTGCAGTAGCACCTACAGGTAGTATTGTAGCTACGAGTTCTTCTAGGAGCATGGGGAGGTCATTGGTGCAGACTTACCAGTTGGATGCCTGCTGCAGTAACTCCAAGCATGGAATACAAAAACGCAAAGTCTTCATCTTAACTATTTTGTTAATTAGAGATCTAATAGCCGAAATACGAAGTTCGGTTCATCTCTTCCTGTTAGATTTCAGTATTGGTGTTTTGGTCATCATTCTAAGTGTCTTATTTTGAAAACTTGACATTTTTAAAGTGGAGTTTAGCAACCATATAGCAGCATGGGCTTAATACATGCTAGGTAAATGTTTTTATTAGTAATTGTAGATATATATATTTATTTCCCAGCAGAGGTTCAAGAGCTTTCATCCAAGCCGAGGCACGTGTTACGGCTTAATCTTTATTGTATCTCCAGGACACATTTCTGTCCATAGTTAATCCGATATGTTTAATTTCGTTTGTCCGAGACACAGAGGCAATTTTAATAGTAAGTTAACCAAATCTAGGCCGACTCTTGGTGAAAATAATTGCCTTAGTTTTAGTGGGATTTATTTTCATCTTGTTTCGGACACACAACTCCAGAAATATGAGATCCAGATTAGATCTCAGATTAAAAAATTTGTTAAGATTACCAAAACTATAATACCCCTAAGCTATTAAATTGACCCTGACATTCTACTCTTAAAACGGGTCATACGAACCAAGACGCCGAACACACGTTACAAGATTCCTTTGGCTCACTTATGACCTGTTTTGACGGGAAATCGTAACTGATTTTCGGCCTTTTCCAAATTTAATACCTCGTTCTCACCAATTGCACTCAAAATATAACCGCTGAAAGAGGCTTTTTCTTAAGAAGGAAGTTTCACCCCCCCCCCCCACACAACTCCACCAATAGTCTTCCGACACAAAATTAAACTCCACTGCCTCATTGAAGAGGGGGTTTCTTCTCTGACGGGAGTCGAATACCGCCCCTCAGCCAGATTGTTTTTCCCCCGCCAGTGAAAAACCAGAAATATTTTCGGCTCATCGGAATTTATTGGAAACTGATAAGTAAAATTGCCTCGGGAATCTCAAATATTCGCCTTCAAAAAACAAAATTTTCACACTCATCCTAAACATGTGCGATACGAAAAAAGTACCTAATTAGTTACAAGTTATACTCTCTTAATTTGAAAAACCCTGGTTTTCAAAAATGCCTCAATTATTACACAGTCCAAGATTGATAATTGCTTCTATCCGTGCTACATTGCAGTTATAGACACTGAAATATATTTTTTCAATATTTCAGCAATGGTAAACTTCAAGCCATAACACCACAACCTTCTTCCTGTAAAATTTATATCATTCTTGCACTCGATTACTCAACTACATCGTTGCACAGTACACAGAAAAATCAGAATCCATTTTAGCTACAAAATGTCTCGTTCCCAGTAGAGATTGTGTCTGCACGTTCTACTGGACACAATTTGATTAATTTCAGATAGTGTTCAAGCCTATGGATATACGCAAATTCCATGCGTGTAAATCACTGGGCGAATGGTATTCTATAACAGTCTAGTCATTTTAGTCTATTAATATGTCCTTCAGTATCATATGAGGAGTACTGTTGTAAAGAGTGCTATGTCCACAGAACAGAATTTGACAGGAAATATAAAAAACTGATTGCTACCAAACAACGGAATTCTGCTATTCTGCTCAAAGGGAAGTGCAACTTTGTCAGGCGTGTATCAAGAATCCACTGAAAATTAAAACACCTCAAAATTATTTTTCATGAAAATTGTAAAAACGTTCTGGACAATACACGGTTTGATTCACACAATAAGGTTATTCAGTTGACGCAATAGTGAGACATGTAATTTGTCAAATTCCTATATAATCGTATCATAATTTAGGCTTAGAAGTTTTTTTAAGTTACAAATTTACACGGTCGTTGTTAACGGTTCACTCTCACCTTTGACAAACTTCACGTTTTGTTTATCCCTCGGTCCGGATCCAAATGTGCTCATGCAAGTGTCTTTGTAACAATTTCAGTAAAACAAATACCAATACTGGAATGAGGAGTGTGAACATTGCGTCTCCATTTGAATACAGTGGCTCAGACGGTTAAGGCGCTGGCCTTCCAACCCCAACTTGGCAGGTTCGATCCTGGCTCAGTCCGGTGGTATTTGAAGGTGTTCAAATACGACAGCCCCGTGTCGATAGATTTACTGGCACGTAAAAGAACTCCTGCGGGACTAAATTCCGGCACCTCGGCGTCACCGAAGTTAGTGGGACGTAAAGCAAATAACATTATTATTATTATTATTATTATTATTATTATTATTATTATTATTATTATTATTATTATTATTATTATTATTATTGCCATTTAATACTTCATAAGACCTAGGCTTGAAATAACGTGTCTAATAAAGCAGTTCACTGCTATAGACCTCTATCTTAAAACCAATTGCCATGGCTTCTGCACCTCATACACCTTACCTCGGATTTTAGCTGCCGTGCGTTTTCTTCTTTCTTCTGCCTCTTTCGGTTCCCTTCAGAATGTTCCCCTAAACTAATATCGTGCTCCATCTTGAGGCAATATTACACGTAAGGCTGTCCAGTGTTGTTGTTAGAGACTGGCGCCTAATCTTCAAAGTGTCAACATCCCGCTCTCTTCAACGTAAGAGTATGTATCCGTCGAATGAACACGATTTGCGATGAAAACGTTGGTGGACGAAATACGGTCTGCAACGATAGCTACAGTGGATTATCAGCTTAATTTTAACTACGACTAAGTGCAGTTTCACCAAAATTGATTTAACTGCATAGAAGATCACATGCGAAACTATATATTGTTGATGTTTGAGTCTTCAGTCTATAGCCTATTTTGATGCGCATCTCAATGCCACGGAATCCTGTGCTAAGGTTTTCATTTCTATGTCACTACTACATCCTGCATCCACTCTAATCTACTTGGGCTACTCATACCGTTCTTACCGTCTACCATTTCCCCAAAAAACAACTAAACAATACCTGAGTGTCTTAACATGTGCTCTATCCTTCTATCTATTCGTCATCTTTAGCCAGGTCGATCTCCTCTCATCGAATGGCTTTAGTAACTTATATCTTCATTAGTGATTAGATCTCTCCATCTTGTATAACACCACCTATCGGAAGCTTGTAATCCCTTTCTTTATTAGCTATTTATCCTCCATACAATGGCACGCTTCAGACGAACGTCTTGAAAAAGTATTTGTACTTCCTGTATCAATGTTCGAAGTGATCAAATTTCTTTTTCATACGAAAGACCTTCTTTGGTTGTGCCAGTCTGCATTTTATTTCTTCCTTACTTCTGTTATCGTTGCTTATTCTACTTCCCAAGTAGAAACATTCATCACCGAGCTCGATAGCTGCAGTCGCGTAAGTGCCACCAGTATCCAGTAATCGGGAGATAGTGGGTTCGAGCTCCACTGTCGGTAGCCCTGAAGAGGGTTTTCTGTGGTATCCCATTTTCACACCTGGGAAATACCAAGGCTGTACCTTAATTAAGGCCACGACCGCTTCCTTCCAATTCCTAGGCCTTTCCTGTCCCATCGTCTGTGTCTGTGCGACGTAAAAGCAAACTAGCAAATGAAACATTCATCTTTTTCCTTTAAGACTTCACTTCGTAATCTAATATTTCTTTTAACTTCGTTCAACTGCGCTCAGTTAGGTTTGTTCAGGACTTAATTATTTTCATCTTGCACTAATTCACCAGATCTCTGTTCATACCTTCCAGCAAATTTTCTAGATCGTCTGCAAACTGAGATACAATAACAATATCAACAGCAAATTTCAGGGTTTTGATTTTCTTTTCTTGGATTATGAATCCTCTTCCCAATTCCTCTTTGTCTTCCTTTACATCCTGTTATGTATAAACACTGCATTTTGTGTCATCCTTACTTCTGCTATCGTTAGTTATTTTACTAATTCCTTTAACACTTCATTTCCTTACGTAGGTATTATTTAATTCATCACCTGTCGTCGTTCGACTGCACTGCATTTCTTTTGTTATGGACTTGTTTAGCCATCAATGATCTGTATTTAGGGCGTTCGCCCAAGTGGCAGATTCCCTATGATTTGTTTGGCTCACATTTACATTTATTTATAATTTTGTACCTAGCATTTTCTCAAATAATTTCAACGAACTTCGAAATTTATCGAATTCTTCCCGTCATAATTTATTCCAACCCCCTACTCCTCGTCCTATGAACGAATATTTGCCCAATCTCTCCCCTTGAATTCCAACTTTATCTTCATATTATGATCTTTATTACTTTTGAAAGCTCCACTCAAGATTATTCTCCTACTTATGTCATTCGAAGCCAACTCACCACTGACAGCTCGAAACGTACCACATTGCCGAGAATCTCGTCTTCTTACTCCCAAGTCTTTCCAGCCCAATGTTTGGAACATTTAAGTAACACTACTCCTTTATCGGAAATCACCCAGAACAAATCATTCTGCTTTCCTTTGATTTTTTCAATTCTCCTATCAAGTAGTATTGGTGATTACCAGAGACTTCCCTCTCCTTTACATTCTTACTACAACCCCTAAATACTCTCATAACCATGTGAAGAGACCTGTAACCTTTCTTAACAACCCCGTTAATATGATTACCCCAATGAAGATCATTCCTTATCTTAACACCTAGGTACCTAGATTGTTCCCAATGAAATACTATCACCCCAACAGCACAATAATTAAAACTCGGAGGACTGTGAAACTTACAACTTGAATTTTCATCCCATTTACATTATTACCATTGTCTGCTGTCCATCTCACTACATTGTTCAAGTCCCCTATCAGTCGCTCACATTCCTGCAACTCGTTATACACTACACCTTCTCGCGCTACTTGCCCCTACCACAACACTCCCTGATCCACCTTAAACAACTCCCCTACTCCCTATCCTCCCCCCCTCCTATCCCCCACATGTGCTCAATTTCTGTTCTTCCTTCCTCTTATACTTCATTGCAAGCTAAACAATGTGAGCCTCATAGTATTATTTATCTTACCATTTTTCACTGTTTTTATTTTTATTTCTGACATTACATTATCATTATAGACTGTTATGCCTTTCAGCGTTCAGTCTGCAAGCCTCTGAGAATTTACTAAACGTCGCCACAATCCTCGATTTGCAACTAGTGTTGTGGCCTCATTTACTTCTATACCTCTTATCTTTAAATCGTTAGAAACAGAGTCTAACCATCGTCGTCTTGGTCTCCCTCTACTTCTCTTACCCTCCATAACAGAAACCATTATTCTCCTAGGTAACCTATCCTCCTCCATTCGCCTCACATGACCCCACCACCGAAGCCGGTTTATGCATACAGCTTCATCCATCGAGTTCATTCCTAAATTAGCCTTTATCTCCTCATTCCGAGTTCCCTCCTGCCATTGTTCCCACCTATTTGTACCAGCAATCATTCTTGCTACTTTCATGTCTGTTACTTCTAACTTATGAATAAGATATCCTGAGTCCACCCAGCTTTCGCTCCCATAAAGCAAAGTTGGTCTGAAAACACACCAATGTAAAGATAGTTTCGTCTGGGAGCTGACTTCCTTCTTACAGAAAACTGCTGATCGCAACTGCGAGCTCACTGCATTAGCTTTACTACACCTTGATTCAATCTCACATACTATATTACCATCCTGGGAAAACACATAACCTAAATACTTGAAATTATCGACCTGTTCTAGCTTTGTATCACCAATCTGACATTCAATTCTGTTGGATTTCTTATCTACTGACATCAATTTAGTCTTCGAGAGGTTAATTTTCATACCATACTCATTGCACCTATTTTCAAGTTCCAAGATGTTAGACTGGAGGCTTTCGGCACAGTCTGCCATTAAGACCAAGTCAGCATAGGCCAGGCTGCTTACTACATTTCCACCTAACTGAATCCCTCCCTGTCATTTTATACCTTTCAGCATATGATCCATGTAAACTACAAACAGCAAAGGTGAAAGATTACAGCCTTGTCTAACTCCTCTAAGTACCCTGAACCAAGAACTCATTCTGCCATCAATTCTCACTGAAGCCCAATTGTCAACATAAATTCCTTTGATTGATTTTAATAATCTACCTTTAATTCCATAGTCCCCCAGTATAGGTAACATCTTTTCCCTCGGTACCCTGTCATATGCTTTCTCTAGATCTACGAAACATAAACACAACTGCCTATTCCTCTCGTAGCATTTTTCAGTTACCTGGCGCATACTGAAAATCTGATCCTGACAGCCTCTCTGTGGTCTGAAACCACACTGGTTTCCATCCAACTTCCTCTCAACGACTGATCGCACCCTCCCTTCCAAGATACCTGTGAATACTTTGCCTGGTATACAAATCAATGAGATACCTCGATAGTTGTTGCAATCCTTCCTGTTCCCTTGCTTATAGATAGGTGCAATTACTGCTTTTGTCCAATCTGAAGGTACCTTACCAACACTCCACGCTAATTTGACTACTCTATGAAGCCATTTCATCCCTGCCTTCCCACTATATTTCATCTATTCCTGCTGCCTTATGACAATGGAGTTTATTTACTATCCTTTCCACTTCCTCAAGCATAATTTCACCAACATCATTTTCCTCCTCCCCAAGAGCTTGACTGTTTGCAACACCACCATGATGATTTCCTTTTACATTGAGAAGATGTTCAAAATATTCCCTCCACCTCTCCAGTGATTCCCTGGGATCTGTTATGAGTTCACCTGAATTACTCAAAACACTGTTCATTTCCTTTTTCCCTCCCTTCCTAAGATTCTTTATTACTGTCCAGAAAGGTTTCCCTGCTGCTTGACCTAGCCTTTCCAGGTTATTACCAAAATCTTCCCATGACTTCTTTTTGGATTCAACAACTATTTGTTTCGCTCTGTTTCTTTCATCTACGTACAAATCCCTGTCTGCCTCGGCCCTTGTTTGGAGCCATTTCTGATAAGTCTTCTTTTTACGTTTACAGGCTGCTCTCACTTCATCATTCCACCAAGATGTTCGCCTTTTACCATCTTTACACACAGTTGTTCCTAGGCATTCCCTTGCTGTTTCTACTACAGCATCCCTGTATGCCACCCATTCACTTTCTATATCCTGAACCTGCTTACTGTCTACTGTTCGAAACTTCTCACTAATCATATCCATGTACTTCTGTCTAATTTCCTCGTCCTGGAGATTTTCTACCGTTATTCGTTTGCAGACATATTTCACTTTCTCTACCCTAGGCCTAGAGATACTTACTTCACTACAGATCAGATAATGGTCTGTATCATCGTAAAATCCCCGAAAAACTCGTACATTCCTAAAAGATTTCCTGAATTCAAAGTCTGTTAAGATATAGTCTATTATGGATCTGGTACCCCTAGCCTCCCATGTGTAGCGGTGAATAGCCTTATGCTTGAAGAATGTATTCGTAACAGCTAAACCCATACTAGCACAGAAGTCCAGCAAACGCTTCCCATTCCCATTAGCTTCCATATCTTCCCCACATTTACCAATCACCCTTTCGTATCCTTTAGTTCTATTCCCAACTCTCGCATTGAAATCGCCCATTAGCACTATTCTATTCTTGCTGTTGACCCTGACCACGATGTCACTCAATGCTTCATTAAAACTCGTCAACTTCATCCTCATCTGCACCCTCACATGGTGAATACACGGACACATTTATTGTCCTAATTCCTCCTACTGACAAATCTACCCACATCATTCGCTCACTTACGTGCCTAACAGAAACTATGTTGCGTGCAATGGTTTTCCTGATAAAGAGCCCTACCCCAGACTCTGCCCTTCCCTTTCTAACACCCGTCAAGTACACTTTCTAATCTCCTATCTCTTCCTCCTTATCTCCCCTTACCCGAATATCACTTACTCCTAGCACATCCAGATGCATCCCCTTTGCTGACTCAGCAAGTTCTACCTTCTTTCTTCCATAAGCCCCATTAATTTTGATAGCTCCCCATCGAATTCCATTTCGTTCGCCAAGTTGTTTCCAAGGAGTCCCTCGCCTGTCAAATGGGAGTGGGACTCCATTACTCCCATAGGTGCGAGGCTTGCTTAAAGTGTTCTGAGCTCGGTAAATTCATGAAGCAGGATGCTGCCCTACTTGCGCATAGTCCAAGTGAGGATCTCTCCTCTAACGGGTTATGGACCACCGGTGAATTGTATAGTCCTAGCCGCCTGAGCACAAAGAGGGCCACGACTCAGAATATGTCCGAGATGCCCACTCCCAATCCATAGCAACTGGTATCCCGACTCTCAGGACCACTTACTAGGCCACTCAGCTGTTGCCCATGGTTCACAAACTAGGACGTGACTACAGTAACCCACAAACATATTCTAACAAATTTTCATTTTTCTATAGATCTCATAAATCAATATCAATACTGATAAGTTCCTTTCTTACAATATACTCTAGGAATTGTTATGTATATCACTATCCAACTTTAGAAGTACCGAAAACAAAATCATGTTATTCGTTGCCTAGAAACAAGTGTATTCCTTGCCTAGCAATAATTGTAAATTATGCTGCATCCTTCAAGAACCTTTTTAACCTCAAGATCTAACATATTGGCAGCAAGAGTGCTCAAGAACGTCACACTGCTTATGATCTCTACAAAATTATCTTCATGGAAAAGTGTTACTTTTCACTGGTATTCTTCAGTTCTTTTAACACTCACAGCAAGAGTGTAAAAACTATATGAACTCCAAATATTCACTTCTTCAAGAAGGTGTTATATGTGTTACAGTTATCCTTTAATGTGTTTTTTATATGTGGATAATTGTGTACTTCTTGCCATATTTCTTCTGTCGGCTGATGATGACATAGACATGTGTCGAAACCGGTCCCAAACAAATTAAACATGTTGTGACATAAATTTTGTGCAACAGTTTATCATTGTATTGAAAAGGTGGAACCACTCTCTCATATAAAGCATACAAGAACTAATGCAGTTGGTATTATTTTCGTTAAATCAATATACACCTGGATTTTTAAAAATAACCGTGAGATACGTTTCTGTCCTCCAAATTTACTCATGTGATAGAGGCAGAAATTTATGTCATAATGTGATATTCCAAATAATTTCTACACTTCACTGTCACCAGAACTTCTCTGTAACTAGGAACACAATTGAGCGTAAGGAACGAATAAAATAATTGATACAATAGACTGATGGAGAGACAAACATGAGAAACTAAAGACAGTACTCAACAAAAGCAAGCGATATTCTGACTTGTGTTGTAGTGAATTCCGTATTGCAAATCATGGAAATCTGTTCTTATTGACACACTAGCTGGTAACCCCGTGCCTCGCTATGGAATTGTACATTGTTTACAGAATTCCAGATGAAGTTGTGTGCACGTTGTGAATGAGATTTTATTAAACTGCATAACAACATTGGTGTTTAAAAATTAAATTTCAGGCGCCTTCCCCCCAAACTACCATTTCATCCAGCGTGGTCCGGCTCCCGGCAGGGTCGGGAATTTTAACCATAATTGGTTAATTTCTCTGGCACGGGGCTGGGTGTATGTGTCGTCTTTATCATCATTTCATCCTCATCATGACACGCAGGTCGCCTAAGGGTGTCAAATCGAAAAATATGCACCTGGCGAGCCGAACATGTCCTCGGACATTCCCGGCACTAAAAGCCATACGCCATTTCATTTCATCCAGTGTGAATAAAGTTATTTATAGCCTAAACCGTAGTGCTTATTTCCCCGACTTTACATACCGATTTTCTTTAAATTATGTCACTCATTTCCTCAAAGCTTGACACTGATAATGAATTAGCAACAAAAATCGAAATTCATGAACATTTCTGTTACCATAGCCGCTGAGGTAAAATGTATTATATATAAGTGATCGGGAATTTAGATCTATATAACTTAAGTTATGTAGTATTTAGCGATACGGACACTAATAACATAGGTTTTTTGTAATTAAATGTTAGGCCTTTCACTAAACTACCATTTCCTCAGGATGAATGCAATTATTTATATCCTAAATTTTAGCGAGTTATTCTCCAACTTTACATACCGATTTTCATTAAATTTTCTTGAGCCAATTTGTTTACGATGTGCGTACATACAAACAGAGAGAAAGACAGATAGTTAGATGATGGAAAATTAAGAAGTGCATTTTATGTTACTGTGGACATGACCGATACAGAAATACCATTCATTTTAAATTCTGAACAGTGCACAGAAAGACTATTATTATATATATCACATAAAAACTTGTTTCAGTTCAATTATGGAACTGGCATGACGCATTTTTAGCAGGTGTTCAAGGTAAACTAATTATCATCACATCATTTGTATATTTTTTCATTGGTAAGCTTTGAATGGATTAACTTAGGGGACGGTAAAAGTAATGCAGCAAAAAAAAAAACCCCGACCAACGAATATGTCCACGTAATTCACCATCTAGTATATCGTCGCTTCACCGGTAAAAGGTTGTAATCCACAAAGCTCTTCCCATCGATTATTCTCCTTAAGACTGGTCACGCCTCCCAGCCACATATGGATATGCAGTCCATCAGAACAAATTTTGTTGTGTTCATTTTCCTATGCCCATGTGTAAACGAAAATTAACCTTACTGTACCGTACTATACGAATGTATGCTTGCATTACGTATTTACGCACTCCTATGGTATAATGCATGTTAGGTTCATTTTCGGTTACTCGACGGCATAGGAAAACGAACACAACGGTCATTGTTCTGATGGGCTGCATATCCATACGTGGCTGGGAGGCGTGACCAGTCTTAAGGAGCTTTGTGGATTACAACCTTTTACCGGTGAAGCGACGATATTATGTAAATATGTTTATAATTCAGTACTTAACGTTCTCAATAGCACACGGTTTCTAGACTTGGGTTGAAATATTAAAATGGCTAATTATCATATCTCGCTTATTTTTGATCATATGAATAAGAACCCCATGATTTCCCTTTATCATCATTAACTAACTGAGGATTGTCTCATTCGTGGCTGAAAATGTTACAAGGAAGGATAATCATTTATGCGGAGCGGGTTGGCCGTGCGGTTAGGGTCGTGCAGCTGTAAGTCTTGAAGATGGTTTTTCCGAGGTGTAGCGTTTCCGCAACTGGCAAACAAAGGGGATGTACCTAATAAGGCTACGGCTCTTTCCTTCTGCCTCCTAGCCCCTTCCTATCGCACCATATCCTGTCCTTAAAATCCGGCTATACTCAAGGTAAAAGCTCGCGATTACGTTCGAAAAGTGGGCACAACAAAATCTATTACTAAACTCATGCTAAAAGTATACGGACAGAAAATATGGAGGCATATCTTCTGAATGAGACACGGGTTAACGGGCACGACGGATTTATTTATCCAAAAACATAAATTCACTTCATATTAATATAAGGGGAAAGGTTAAATTCATGTAAAGTTGACACCAAACCGGTCTTAAAAAATGTGACACACACATAAAAATCAGTCACTTGACAGAAAAGTAACTATAAGAGAAAAGGCGGGTAAATAGCCCGTAAAACAAAAATTACAAAATTTAATACATGGAAATTGTATTCGTGTTACTAATTTGATGAGGCCGATGACCTTCGATGTTAGGCCCCTTAAAACAACAAGCATCATCATCATCATCAACTAATTTGATGGTGTAAATGCGCCAGGTAATTTCTAAGTCCGCTTGCTCGCAGGCACAGATCTTAATCGTCCAAGTTAATGCTTCAGCGATACGAATACACTAGTAAAAATCTGACTGTACGTATTTACAATCCGTGATATTTAGACAAAAAACAAAAAATACTGGTCCTGATCATCCTTTCCAAAATGTATCACTGATTCTAATTATGAGCCCGTACTCATATGCAAATGGACCGGACAGAACTGGCATTCCTTCAATTTAGCCAGCGAGCTAAATACATCCCAATTACACAACACAAGACAGAAAATGAACAAGCAAGATACACACACAAATAGAACCTGTAAAAACACATACAAAATGCATAAAACAAGATATGGGCATCGATCCCGACATGCACAGGCTGCGTAGGCTTGCGTCTGAACAAGACACAACAGTTCCGTCTTTCCATCTCCACGTGGGTTGGCTGGTCAGCTGTAGGGTCGCAAACACTATCCAACAAGGGCAAGGAATGCAGAGTTCTTGGAATCATAGCGGACCCTTGTAAATTCACTTTCACTTAAGAGAGTGGAACACAGCCATCAGATGTCAAACGGGCCAGCTCACTGGGGTAGCTTACACAATTGGCCGGGCCTGTCACCGACAATACATCTCGCAAACGAGGAACAAAATTTCTCAGTTATATACGCATAGTCATTGCTTTCATAAGCAACTCACCGGCTTGCTTATTAACCCCCAGTAGCAAATACGCATTCTCGCCTTTTTCACATATATTTAGCCCCATCAACATACCTCTGGCATATCTAACCTCACATTTCACATATCCTTGGTTCGATCCCATGATATGACAGAACTTGCCTCCTTCCCAATACTTTGTATAAAAGATCCTGCTTTATCTCAACGGTGCACAAAATTATACCGCGCATCTTGTAGTGTCTGAAAGGTCCATACTTGGTGCACAGACAGACATCCTAAATTAATGATGTACTAATTGTTCTGATATTTTCACAACGCTGGGAGTGTACAGCCTATTTGATATTATAAGAACTCTACCCAACATCTTTGTCATAAACAAAGTGAAGAAAAATAGAATACACTAAGCAGACAAAGAAAAATATATCTATCACTAACATATCGTTACCTTTTCTTCTCATCTAATAAAAATATATACACTTCACACGGGCTAAAACATGCATACCAGCCCTGAACACATTTACGTTAATAAAACTGAACAAAACAAATGCCACTCTGGCTTACATTTAATCACTGAAATTTTAATTAGGAGAATCCATAAACTAGTGTTTTTATATCTCATAAAACATGCTTAAGTGGACACAGGAACTTAACTTTTGCCATCAGCAATGAATCGCATGTCCGCTGTGTCACGATTTGCCTTAGCCCATCATGACAGCATTCATCAAGGGTTGAACAGCCATGGTCTCGAATCTTGGTACTGCCATAGCTGTCTTCCTCTCGTGCCTGGAAACGTCTGCAATGATGCTATATGTTAAGGCCTCTTCTTCACCGCTTAGCGTGAACGTGCACAGGATAACGATTTTAATGCTAGTCTGTAATTGGCTTAGCCTACGCGCAAGCTTTTGTCCGACTTGGGCGTCATTAATTTAAGGAGCAAAACCCAGTCGACCTCAGTACTTCTCAGCGGTTACATATATGCGGAAACGCACACGTTATTTCGCGACTCGCGAAAGCGTACCGAAAGTTTTCGCTTAAGTTTAGCGTTAATTATACTTGGAATTTCTCTCGCAGGTATCGAGTACTAGTTTTCCAGCTTAACGTATGTATTAATATCTGAAATACGCCAGGCCGCACTTGGCGTTCCAAAATAGTTAATTAAAGTCAAGACAGAAATAACTATCTCTGAAGTACTGTTAGTCACAAAACAGATAGTAATTATTACGTTCTGAAACGCGCACACAGCGCGTAGCTGACTTTGAAATACACAATGAAAATATCAACTGTCACGGAAAACGACACGCACCGCGTGCAACCGACTGGATGAGATTTCTAGCGAATGAATGAGAGCGCCTCCCTCTCTACGGACACTTATATAGTCTCACAGAGCACCCGTTGCAGAAGGTAATTCCCAACAAACATAGAGATTGGCCTCCTAACCGTCGACTGAGTCCGAACGGTCTCTCGTTTAAATGAACATTTCTATAATAGCGCATAAGTAACCATTTTTATCACTTACAGGTAGATGATAATTCTGTTCTCACTTTCTTATCACTTCGGACCTGTGGTATCTTAGCTCAATGACGGACATATCGGTTCAAATTCAAATGATCCCAGTCTTGGTAAAACGATATTTGTCAGCCTGATGTACCTGTTTAGTGCTTTTCCACGTTTAAATTACCACCCCCTAGCTCGTGGAGTTTGGATTTGAAAGCTAGAGTACGGGTCTACATGACTGGTTACATAGCGAACGGCTCAATTCAAACTTGAAAAGTTCGTTCGTACAGGAAATATACTGGGTCCACCTAGCCTATGTCACGGCTCTCCAGGCTTCCTGCCTTCATTACCAGTGTCTTGAATATGCGTTAAATAAAATATTTCCACAGTGTTATGAATAATTAATTATGGCATATGATGATATGGCTCACTAGCTCATCGTTGCCATAAGCAAATAGTAAAAATTGATAGAGTTTATACTTACGAGATGTAGTGAATCGTGAATGCCATGTAACTGAGTGAATAATTGCTAATAGACTGTTTCTATAAAAAAAAGGGAGAGAACCTTTTTCAACGTGAACTATATCAAAGCAGAGAGGAGAAAGGAACGTAGCTCAAAATGATCTTATTTAAGTGGGACTGTTTATCAATCATGCCCTCTCTACATCAACAGTTATGCCGCTACCCGGCTACCGTAATTTTCCCGGTATGGGATATTACAAACATCTTTCCAACGGAATGAGCTGGACAGAAGCAGTTGAGGCTTGCCGGAAGGAAGGCACGCGTATGTTGCTGGTGGAGTCCTGGGAAGAGATTGAGAATCTGTTGGAGTGGACTGGATGTTGTCCGTGGGTTGGAGTACATCGTGAGAATTCTCCTGGACCTTGGATTAATGTCTTAGTTAAGTGCGAAACATTCAATTATATATGAAGACAATTTATTTCTAGCCAATGGTTCAAAAAATAAATATTTTCGGATTTACTTACGGTATCCCTTCATTATTTGTATTTATTTATTTGTTAATTAATTAATTAATTAATTAATTAATTTAGCATATGATATATACATGCATGATGATGTATACATGCATGATAACCGGTTGTAAAACACTTCCGCACCTAATATGAAGCATAGTAAGAACAACAACATCGAAAGGGAAATAGAAATTAATTGATTTAAACAATTCATATAGAAATGTATTTGCACAGTGAATATGGCTGAACTATTAGAGAGGATCCACTCCACTCACTCGGGTGTTTTTGAACTGAGGTCTTCTACGTTGCCTGAGAAAGCTCGAAGTGGTAATTTTTGCACGATATGCCTCACTGTCTGCTGAACTTCACCGTAGTCAGAACAAGGCCAATCTGACCATCCCCAGCTGTGTAGAGTAGACGCTGTTCTGTCCACTCCAAATCTTAACTGGTTTAATCTACTCAGTGTTTGGCGTGTAAGTTTTGTGGAATATGTACTATTCCTCGAGGTGGAGATAGAGATCAATATTTGACCACTTGGCAGTGGGTTTGAAGCAGGTGGATGTTGTATTCATGGCAATTGAAAAATTAACATGAACACAATCTCCATCTTGGAACACCATGTGTATTTTTTGTTGTCGGCTTAAAAATAATAATTAATCTAACCTAAAATTACAATACACAGTTTTTCTAACACACCGGACTACCAAAAGGCCCAGCCTTTATAAGAAACAAATATGATAAGGCACTGACGAATGTGATTATTCAGTAGAGTTAGTATCACGTACAAACTGTAAGAACTACGCACAACTTTCTGATGGGGCGCGTAACGACAACAGAACTGACCCCGACGAGGGTGTCATTACCGGCATGAATTGCTTCCACTAACCCTCGTTTCCATCGAAGAGGCGGTAGGTTGTTATCCTTTATCAGCACCGGGTCACCCGGGCGAAGTTTGGGATGTCTTTGCGACAACTTGGGACGTTGTTGCAGTGCACTGATGTAGTTGTTATACCAGGTCTGCCAGAATTTTGGATTCAATTTCTGGATGTGTTTCCAACTGGTCTGGCTACTAATCGGGGATAATTTGAGTTCATAGTCAGGAAGTGCTGTCTGCTATCATTTCTTAATGAATACAGTACTTTTGTATCCGTCTCATGTTTTTTTTTTGCTAGGGGCTTTACGTCGCACCGACACAGATAGGTCTTATGGCGACGATGGGATGGGAAAAGCCTAGGAGTTGGAAGGAAGCGGCCGTGGCCTTAATTAGGTACAGCCCCAGCATTTGCCTGGTGTGAAAATGGGAAACCACGGAAAACCATCTTCAGGGCTGCCGATAGTGGGATTCGAACCTACTATATCCCGGATGCAAGCTCACAGCCGCGCGCCTCTAGGCGCACGGCCAACTCGCCCGGTGACTGTGATAGTATGGAAGTTGCTAGGGTGTGGGTGGTGGTGTGTAATGCCATTCACTGCACGGCCTGTGCATCTGAGTGTCACGAAAGGTGTTGCTCGTAGGGTTAGTTATGCTACAATAGCACAGTCTGGCCCAGTAAGGAAAGCAATGGCAAACTACCTCACTCATCGCCTTGCCTAGTACGCCTCATTTTGGTGCGGCCATTGGTTTTTTGTGGTTTCCCTATAACTGCATATCCTTTGGTGGTGCTATTTGAGGATCCAACCAGCCTCTGGGCTGATGACCTAACAGACAGACACAGTCAGGAAGTGCAATGGGGAGGCTCTCCAAGTTGAACTCTGTTCTGATGAATACATATTTCTGTGTCCTCTGTTTCACTAACTGTGAATATTCTCCACTCAGTGTCCATCCTAAATGGGTATCTTGAAGTGTAAGGTATCCTGGTCGCGTATTCCTTATGTATGTATGTTTAGTCCTCAGCCCGAAGGCTGGTTGGATCCTCAAAAGCTCTGCCATCAGCTGTCATAGATGGCCTAGGCATCACTGAAGAGACATACTATGGAAATGAGGAGTGAGGTAGTTTCCCGTTGCTTTCCTCACGAGCCAGAAGTTGCCATTACATATCAGTCTGCCAAGCCCACTGAAATGTATGTCCGACTCGTTGGCTGAATGGTCAGCGTACTGGCCTTCGGTTCAGAGGGTCCCGGGTTCGATTCCCGGCCGGGTCGGGGATTTTAACCTTCATTGGTTAATTCTAATGGCCCGGGGGCTGGGTGTTTGTGCTGTCCCCAACATCCCTGCAACTCACACACCACACATAACACTATCCTCCACCACAATAACACGCAGTTACCTACACATGGCAGATGCCGCCCACCCTCATCGGAGGGTCTGCCTTACAAGGGCTGCACTCGGCTAGAAATAGCCACACGATATTATAATTATTATACTGAAATGTATGCACCAACCGGCCCTATGAGCAATATTTTCACACCATTCATAGCAGGGACTGGCTGCAGAAGGAATGGCATTACTAGCATCACTCATACCTCAGTCACTTTCATTTTGTCAAAGCCAAGGATAAAGCTGAGACAGATCAATGAAAGTAGCAAAATTGCTCTAGCCCATACCAGAAGACATAGTGCACTGTAAACACTAGGTCCCGCCAGCAAAGGCATGTGAATTCCTTACAGTTTAGTCGTGGTGAGCATTGTTTTAGGAGGAATTACAACTAGGTGACCATCCTCTATATAACACTATTCAAAGAGAAAAATGGAAAAAATCAGCCATTTCGAGAAATGAACGTATCGGTCAAGGAAAACGAAGGGCCACGAAGGGCCACGAAGGGCGTGAAAATGGAAGACTCTCTGGGCCTCGGTACCTAATAACTTCGGGGTCCCAAAAGAACAAATGTTGTCCAACGGAGGTCGATAGGATAGATGAAAGTGAGGAGTCCGGCACAAGTAAGTGGAAGGAATGCCAGGCCTCAGATAAGTGCTCCGTGGTCGCCAACCAATGCTCCCTATTTGAGAGCTCCTCGGTTCGCTTTTAGTCACCTCGTGGGACAGGCAGGGGAAGATGAAAATCTCGATCGGCAAGGACGACGTCTTGCGGGATATTCCATTTCCTGTAGTCTATGCAAGAAGTGGGAAAATTACCTGTTATTTTGGGTGGAACAACACATTCCATGCTGAAGTGAAAGTCGGACACATTCAAGTGGACTTAAAAATATTTATGGTAGTGTCGGCTTCAGATATGATGTTTCGAAATGCTTGTAAGGATATCGTAGTTGTCTTTCCAGTCTCCAATTGTTGCACTGCCTATTCAACTAAAAAGTTATTTAATGAACTACAATCTAACATCCATAAATACGAAGTCAGTTTTCATTTTCTTTAATTTTACTTCATTATTTATTTATGAGTTGACTGTCTAACGTATCTTTCATTTCACATGCGAGCAGGAACGGAGATAACGACTGAGTGTTCCTCCATTCGCAGGTCAACAGATGAACTCGACGGACCAAGTAATTGTATGGCACTGAATGTAATCCCGCAGGGGACTGCTAACAGAGAATGTGATGAGTCGTTTCATGTGATTTGCGAACAATCGCCGTAACGTGCGAGTTCTTCATCCTGGCTCATGTCTTCTTTAACAAAACTTTTAATGATGAAACCTATTTTTGTTCAATTATAGCATAATACGCTACGGTAATTAAATATCACTCATTGAATACAACAACGACATATCTCAAAAACTGTCTTTCAGGTGCAGAATTTGAACGTTCCAAAAGGGCTGCGATTTCCAAAAAGGAAAAAATCCCGTTTACCAACACCATGTTTGAATATTTGACAAAATAAAGCATTGCAGTAAATATGAGTGTACGAAATTTAATTTAGCTCTTCCCAAAAATACATTATGAGACTCAAAGTAGGCCCCGTGCACACTTAAATCATTGTTGCGGTTAGAGTCATGCAGCTGTGAGCTTATATTCAGGAGAGAGTGGGTTCAAACCCCATTGCCGGCAGCCCTGAAGATGGCTTTCAGTGGTTTCCTCTTTTCACACCAGGCAAATGCTGGGTCTGTACATTAATTACGGCCACGGCCGCTTCCTTCCCACTCCTAGTCCTTTCTTATCCCATTGCGCCATAAGACCTATCTGTGTCGGTGCAACGTAACAAATTTAAAAAGAAAAGATGTACGAACCAAAATAAAAATGTGACATCATTGTCAGAAGTTGGAGCCATTTATGCCACCAGTGTCCATGTCTCCTAAGAAACAATACTTAGGTGTCAGTTGTGGGTAATCGCAAGTAAACTGACGATGATTTCCGTGCTTGTGCTAGCCTTTGGAATAAAATTCTTCACCAGTAAATCCAGAAGGTCTTCTTTCTTCTTAGGACCTAGGCCTGGTTTGAAAAATATACAAGTTTTACGGCAGCTCTTTAATTAACCTCCTCTTCTCAATTAGTGTTACTTCTTGTAAATACTCGCTTTCATGACTTCCTTAAAATATGGAGAATCACTCTTACTCGCTTTCATGACTTCCTTAAAATATGGAGAATCACTCTTAACTGTGATAACTTTCATATCTGCCAGTTTCATTGTTGTCAGATCAAGAGGACCGACCACACAAGCAATGTGTGTCTTCTTGTACACAGTAGTGGCAATTGGGAATAACAAGTTTTGTATAGACTACAAAAATTCCCCACGTCTGCTCGATATAGCGGAGGGGGAGGAGGTGACGTCAAAATTGAAAATGAAGCCATAAAATATTAATTTTTTTTATCCCCTCTGGGGTAATTTCGACAGAGACATAAAGGTTAATACTATACCAGCTTATATGAGGTAATATTAGTACTAGACAATAAGGGAACAATTATTACGTATGCATTGCAATTAAATAGCAGTTTTTGACTATAGAGTAGATAGAACTGAACAGACATATTGACTGAGCGAGACTGCCAGACTGACCAATGCGCGCGCAAGAGGGTGACCTTGCAAAAATATACCTTTGCTCCCCTTCGCCACAGAACATGTTACACAATGTTCCGCCAGTCTCCACTACTTGCTGTAGCGCTGTGCAATTCGGTTAGTTGCGACGAACGACATTTTCTGCGTATAACCGCTAAGAATTTCTCTTAATCATTAAATGAATAAAATGAAAGAATTAGCTGAAAACCAACAGGGTTTGCAGATTTTAAAATAATTCCAAGTTTCAGGGGGCTAAAATAGAATAAAATGTATTTTTTCCATAAAGTGGGGGACAACTACTCCCCCTCGCTCCCCCTATTGGTCGCTACTGCTTGTACATGAAAAGATTCACCCTTTTTTTTGGAGCTCGAATAGCACGTATAAACCTTTTGGATAGCGGGTCCTAACCCCACTGTCGCCAGATGGTTTTCCGTGGTCTCCCTTTTTCTTACCAGGCAAATGCTGGGGCTGTATCTTAATTAAGGCCACGACTTCTTCTAGCCTTTCCCTATCCCATCGTCACCATAAGACCTATCAGTGTTCGTGCGAACTTAATAAAATTGTAAAAAAAAATAATAAAAAATCACAATGCGACACAGTATACAGTAGATACGTCCAGTTCTCAATTGGCGTCTCTCCTGTCTCTCAGTCAGGAAATGAGCTGAACCTCGTTCACTCTTATTGTGGCCTTTGATCAAATATTTGTGTGTTAAGAATTTTATACCGAGAGAAGGAGCAGCGTAAAAATGCAGGAACTATTTTTGTTGTTGGGCGGCACATTTATCAGGTTGTGTTAACTTTCTGTTTTGAATACATTAACAAGCTTGAAACTAACTGATTCACTCCCCGATAACCACTTGACTCATTTCACACATATCAGTCATAGGCATTTGTCTTGAAGTCATAAGTATTAAAGTTTAAGACGTTTAGATTTGATTTATAATGAAATGTAGAAACATCATCCTTAGAGGACTTTACAATAGCCTGAAGGTCATATACAGCCACTATATCGCCGGCGTCGTCTTTATCATAATTCGTTTCTGCTCTGAATACATTTTTCTCAATCTAATGTTCATCACATTTGATCGTATTCTCGTAGGCAATGCATGTCCTCCCTGGACACAAAGTAAGATAAAGTGTACGATTGCATGAAAATACGATGAAACACTGCATACCTTGCATGTGGTTCCTTTCTTGCTTAGCATTATCCCAGTGCATACCGGCAAGTGACCTGCTTCCATCCATACGTCGATTTTAAGAATTAGTCCGGGGTAGTTAATGGTTTTCACTTTTAGGATCAGCCTCTGTGCCCCCTGTGGGTGGGGGCGGTAGAATAACACCCACGGTATCCTCTGCCTCTCGTAAGAGGCGACTAAAAGGGGCCTCAGGGGCTCTGAAGTTTGGAGCAAGCAACCTTGTAAGTTCAGCTTGACTGAATTTTAATTTCGTTGCGAACCATACTATTAAGCTTTAAATTATAATGGCAGTAAACAAGGGGGGCAACCAAACACGACACCTAAACACCGATGCTCGTGGTTTGTGTGAAATTAGGAGATGAACTTCAGTAGTTTGTCAGTCTTAATAACGATAAATTATTGTAACTTGTATAGTTGCTACCATCAGAGCGTTCACGAAATGCTTAGTGCAATATAAATCAAAATATCTACCAAAACAACCATCTCCCGCAAGGTTAAACAGGTTCCAATGGACGCCAATGTGAAGTAAGTCCTGCAGGATCCTCTGGGCAATAAGGAGGCTCTCCACATTATTGACAACTTCATCCAGAATCAGTTGACGAATACAGTTGTAGAGCAACTGAAAGAAGCAATAAATCTGAATCCAAGTGGGACAGAGGAACTAATGCGTACTCTCTAAGAAAGAGACAGGTGCATAACCAAGCAAAAAGAGAAATGCAAATTAAAACAGGCAGTTTAGAGCTATATTAGAGAAGAGAGTGCCTGTGTATGTTTGGCGTGGAAGAAGCTACAGGCAAGAACACGAAAAATATTGTTATCGATATTGGGTTTGAAACTTTGTTGGAACTACCAGTGGACGAAATCGACAGATCCCATAGAGCTGGGGAAAATCAAAATGGTCATACAGAACCCATAATGTAAGGTTTATTTCGTACCAGAAAATAAATTTAATTTTTGTAAAAAGGAAAAACTCAAGGACACAATCAAAATTATCAGTGTACAGGTATCCTCTGCAGCGGGCGGTGGTATCTTTGAATCCGTCTGACGATTGGGCATAGCCTGGCCCCATTCATCATTCAACGTGGGCCACTGCAGTGCAAGAACTTCTGTCCCAAGAGTTCGGCGTCCGGATGATCCCCTGTCTGGCTGACTAGCTCATTCATTCTCCCAGCTTATAGTCCAGGTCGATACTTTCTTGACTGTGATCCTTGGCATCACGATCAACTAATCCAAGTCGATCTTGCACCCGACTCCCCTCCTCACCTATTTAGGTGTAACAATAGATATTCCGAGCCAAGGGACCACAGTTCATTTTGCAGCTCAGCAGCGTGCCCTCTTCCTTGTCCGCGCGCTTCCGACCATGTCCCCATATGAGCTCCAACAGGCGGCTGGCTATCCTTCATGGCTAGGATGGGTCATAGGGTGGCTGGCCTTCCTGCCCAAGCATGTGTTGGCACGCGAATTCTCCTGGGTTCGTCGTCTGCTCTCTCCCGACTTCGTAGTCAAGCCACGACGCATGCTACCCGGCCGTCACGAGGTTCATCTCTACTCCGATGCTACGGCCAGATGCATCGCCGAGGTGTGTCCCCTGTTCCATCATGCCTGGGCCCAAGCGTTCGAGGTCAGGCATGGGATCAACGTTGCGGTGACCGTCGCATCCCCGCTGGTTGCTCACCATTTCTTGCTTGATTTCGAATATGCTCCTTGTAATTCTCTTATTGTATTCACAGACAGCTCCGTCGCCCAGTACATCTTAGCGACCAGGCTCGGGCTGTCTTACATGCCAACCCATATTTACTTGCCTAGTATTGCAGTGGCGGCTCGTGGATATCAGCAGTAGGGGGCGCGCCTTAGTTTCATAATTCCACAAATATCTCAAGTTCTTCAAACCATGTTATCAAGATACACACTTCGAACACTATACAGTGCAATGCATGTGCAATTATTATTATTATTATTATTATTATTATTATTATTATTATTATTATTATTATTATTATTATTATTATTGTACCGGGCGGTACACATCCACTCCGCTAATTTAAAATGTGCGCCTGTTGAAACTCCTCTGCTGGAGGAAGTCTGAACTTTATTGACAGTATTAATTTTCTACCGTCTCAGAAGATGTCACCACGTGGAAAATTTTGAGTTTTTGAACTGTGTCATTTTTGATGTGTTTTTGTTTCGCTTGAAGTAAGAAGTGTGAACTTTCTCTTCTAGAGGACACTACTGAAGATCTACAATAGTGCAACCTAGTGCGGAGTCAAAGAACTATTTTTTTGGAGAAAATTTAATTTCAAGAGTTTGTTCTTTGTTAAATTTCTTTCTATCATTGTTTAAGTTGGCAATATTTACCCCTTTCTTCCCCTTGTGTTGAACCTAACCAATCCCGAATTTCTTAAATTAATTTCTATCCAATCAGATGTATCTTCCCCCAACTTTAATCTGTTGCGGGGTCCTATCCAATAAAGAGTTTGTGGGAGGGTGTTTTCTTTCCCCTAACGCCTAGAAACTTCCGCGAGAGTATTTAAACTGCTGATTTTTGGGTCTCTAGGCCACTTCTGTTCCATCTTTCAGTGTGTTAAGTACATAGCAGGGGGCGGGAAGCGCCTCTTCCTTCTCCAGCCGTTCAACACAAGGTAATGGCCGATTAATAACGTCTTTCTTTGCTAGCTCAGCAGTTTAACTTTCGGGGCGGGTTCTAAGCGTTCAGCCATGTAACCTTTTCCTAAAATGTAACTACTCCTTTCATATATTCTCTTTTAAAACGACATATTGGGATAGAGAGTGCTAACCCTCTCGAGCTCCCACTCACATTGTCTTGAGGTGAACTTATTTTCTCAACCTATTTTTCGTTAATGTAAAACAAATTGTCCTTTTCTTAAGTCACCTCTTTAGCATGGGATTAGCCCTTGTATTAACGGCCTAGTGCCAAGTAGGTCGTAATCAAAGTGTATTAGGAGTGCAAGTTCGCCTCCTCTCAAATTGTTATTTTAGAGGTCATTTAATTAACCTGCTTTTCTTTTAATAGACCTCAGTAGATTGGGTATTTTACCCCTGTGTTTATGTCCGTTGAGGACAACTTGAAGGTGGAGTTTGGTGTGGCCTGGGAGAGGCTTAAATTTTGAGAGCGAGTGGCTCTTTTGAAAATTCTGGGTTGTATGCCTCATGGAGGTTTTTCAGTGTAATTTGGAGCAAGGGCTCCTAGGTATGAATGGGGTTTTCTCCCCCTCTGTTAAAACTTGTGTTTGAGGTAAAACTGAGCTGATTGCCCAAGCATTGTGAAGTCAGGGCGCGAAGCCCAAATTCTGTAAATATTGTAACTAACCCCTTTTGAATTGCTACTTTGTACCTGCCATGCTTGTTATTTCTTTGTTTTCGAAAAGAAAATATAACCTTGTTAACTTTTAAATTAATTTTACATCGCACTATAATTTCGTAGCTTGAAACCCATTCACACCCGCACCTTCTTTCACCTCTACCTACCACGGAAAACTCCGTAACAAGTGGTAGCAGAGCGTGGTTGAATGGGTCTCAATTTAGCCCCTTTTGACGGCTAAATATTGTTTGTTCCGAACTCTAACTATTTTCCCAGTTGCTGGAATTTTTTGAGTTTTTCAAAATTGGTCTGTCATCATGCCCGGCCCTCGCGATGTTCTCCTTCTTAACTATTTGCGTAAGGAGGAGTTGATCTATGAATTAACTATCAGAAATGTGCAATCTGGAGGCACGGTTGCAATAGACACTAACAAACTTAGAGAGTCCCTTGATTTGCCCATTTCTATCCCCAATTTGCGAGAGAAAGAAATTGACGACTCTCTTTCCACGATCACGGAGAATATTCTTGGGCTAGCTTCTGTAGTTAGTTTTTTTGATGAAAATGATCCGTCTCCTAATCAAATTAAGCGTGTGCAAGGCAGGCTATATCATTTTTCGAATAGGGTTAATGATCTGTTGTCTCTAAAACTGAATGATGTTCAGAGGAAGGAAGCTAGTACGCTCCTGGAAAATATTTCCGAATTATCTAGTAAGGTCACTCAATTGTTAACTGGGGAAGTTCCTCCCAAATCTGATCAACCCACCATAGTAAATGCAGGTAGTGAGGAAGCGCCTCCCAAGGGAGAAGTTAATAGAATAACCGTTGCTGCTCAAACTATCCCTGCCCCACTGGACAACGAGTCTGAACGCCGTGCATCGCTGAGTAACATCCGTTCTGAATTAACTTCCTTGCCATTGAAACCTTTACCTACTATGTCACCCGGGTTTAGTAGCTTGCCTCATCCATTGGCAATGTTGCTCAGAGGTATATCTAAGTTTTCCGTTAATACCACCAGTGACGTAATTTCATTTTTAAGATTTCTAGTGGAATTTCAGGATCATGCCCTTGTTTTTTCTCTTTCTCCATGTCAAATCTTGCAAATTATCTATCCGTATGCTATTGGTATTCTCTCTGATAAAATCGTAAGAGCCATTGCCGAGCAATCATCTATTGAGGATTTCCATGCCCATTTGCTAGCTAACTTCATCCCTGCTAGGGCCAGGTCCTCCCTTATTCAGAAGTACTATTATCGTGTACAGCGCTTGGATGAAAACTTGGCTGATTTCATACAGGACATTAAGTTTTATACTAGGGTGTTTGCCCTTCATTTTCCTGAAGATCAGATTGTACAGGCTATTGTAGAGGGAATTTCACCTCCCTATAGGTCATATTTGTGTTTCGCGGCGTGCCCGCAAACTTTCTCGGAACTTGAAGCATTGGCCGTCTCAGCGGAAGGAGTTAGATACGCCGATTCTTTGCGTGTCGCGAAAGAACCCCCGCCTTCCATTAGTAATACTCGGCCTCCACCTCGCCGATCAGTCACCCCCCGTAAATGTTATGCTTGCGGGTCGCCTGACCATCTGCGCAATAAGTGTCCTCTGATCAAAACTAGTAGGGCAAATAATGGAGCTGGTTCATCACAAGGCTGTTTTAAATGTGGGGCTTTCTCACATATCGCAAAGAATTGTCCCAATTCGAATAGCACCCCCTCCTGCTCAACTTCTGGTGTAACTTCCAACAACAATCAAAAGTGACTAGTGGCTGCGGCTGAGTCAACTAATTCTGCTTCCCAAGGCTCAGCCCCTGGCAAAAAGGTCGAGAATTCAGGGAACGATAAGTCTTCGAATACATATTTTGAATGCCCCAAAGAGTGCCTTAGGATTGCGGCGGATACCCCCGCACCTGTTCCTTTACTTAAGATTGAGTTAAATAACGAGCCTATAACAGCTCTCTTAGATTCAGGCAGTGTTTGTTCGATTATTTCGTCTGAATGGTATTCTAAATTGAAAGCTGTTTGTAAACTACCTGACTACGTCTCATCTTCTATTCAATATGTTTCGGCTAATTCATCTCCATTAGAAATTCTAGGTTCCGTACTGGTCAAAATTCGTATTTTTAAGTTTACTTGGAAAATTAAATTGTTTGTGGCTAAGCACCTGTCTTGCCCCATCATACTGGGAGCGGACTTTATTTCTCACACTGGTCTTGTGCTCGATCTTCAGAGTAAGTCGTGCACATTCAAATTTGTGTCCAATTGTAAAATTCCCTTGTTAAAGTGTAATTCTGTGTCGTGTTCATCTATTTCGCCTACCCAGGATGAGATGTTGTTAGACCTTAGACATCTACCTGAGGAGCAGGCTGATAGTATTCGTAAATTATGTCAGTCATTTACAGAGGTGTTCTCTGATACTCTTGGTGTTACTGACCTTATTGAATACAAAATTGAGGTCACGGATTCGATTCCTGTCCGTTTTCCACCTTATAGGCTATCTCCACCTAAAATGAAGGCTCTGAAAGAAATTATCGATCAGATGTTGAAGGATGGTATTATTAGGCCCTCTAAGTCGGCGTATTCATCGCCTATTTTTCTAGTCCCGAAACCCCAAGGAGGCTTCAGGCCTGTCATTGATTACAGGGCTCTCAATCGGAAGGTGGTGTTGCAATCTGTGCCCCTTCCTGACCTTCATTCTTGTTTTTCATGGTTTCGTAAGGCCAAGTTCTTCACTATCTTGGACTTGAATCAGGCCTATAATCAAATTCCCCTTGCCGAAGAGTCTAAACACCTTGCAGCGTTTGCCACGGACTGGAATTTATACGAATACAACCGCGTGCCTTTCGGGCTCCCCACGGGGGCAGCTGTGCTCACTAGGCTACTAGATAGGGTCTTCTCCGACATCAAATTCGAGTACTTATATCACTATTTAGATGATGTCGTCGTATTTTCAGAGACTTTTGAAGAACATCTAGATCATTTGCGAGAAGTTCTCGATCGCCTTCGTAAGGCTGGGTTAACTGTTAAGTTGTCCAAGGTTGCCTTTGCTAAGCCCTCTATGTCATTCCTAGGGCATATTGTGTCACCCGATGGTGTAGCAGTCGATCATTCTAGAACACAGGCCATCCGTGATTTTAAACCTCCCAAGGACATTAAAGGTATCGCCAGGTTCATTGGTATTGTGAATTTCTTCAGGAAGTTCATTCCTAACTTTGCTAATAGAGCGGCGCCCTTAAACCTTCTTCGTAGGAAAGGCATCAAATTCGAGTGGGGACCTTCTCAACAAGCCGCTTTTGAAGACCTTAAATTAGCACTTTGTAATGCCCCTGTACTTGCTATGCCTGATTTCTCGAAGAAATTCATCGTCCAAACCGACGCGTCGTCGTCAGCAGTAGTTGCAGTCCTTCTTCAAGAGACTGAACTAGGGAGGCGACCTATCGCCTATGCCTCTAGGACCTTGTCGGCTCAAGAAGCCAAGTATTCCATCTATGAGCTCGAAGGTTTGGCAGTCTTATTCGCCTTAGAAAAGTACCGTCTCTATCTGGAACACGTCAAATTCGACGTGGAGACAGATAATCAAGCATTAAGCTGGGTCTTAGGTAGGCCGCGTCGTACGGGTCGTATAGCCCGCTGGGCTATTCGTATTTCCGCCTTCCAGTTTGATGTTAGACATATCAGAGGTACCGAAAATGTTGTTGCTGATGGACTCAGCCGTATGTTTCATAACGACGTCGAGACCCACGAACCGGTCGACAGTTCATCACCTCCCGAGTCCATACTATCTGGTGTTAATGCCATCTTAACAGATGCTCCCATGCTTTTTAGGGATATCGAGAAATACCAACGTGAAGATCCGACGCTGGCTCCGATAATGGAAACCCTTTCTTCTGGGGAACATGCTGTCCCTTATGTTCTGAGGAATGGTGTTCTATGTTGCCCTTCGAGGCATGATAAGTTGATGAAAGTTGTTGTTCCAGCGGTTCTTGTACCTATGATCTTCAAGTATTATCATGAGACCCCATTAGGAGTGCATCTTGGAATCTTTAAAACCCGTGAAAAGATTCGTGAAATGTTCATCTGGAAAGGTATGGACGGCGAAATTCGTGAACTTGTAAAAGCTTGTAAATCTTGTTTGCTCAGTAAACCCACCATGTCCACCAAGGTAGGCCTTTTGTCTTCGCATCAAGCGTCGCGCCCCATGGAACGTCTGTATATCGATTATGTAGGACCCTTCCCCCAGTCAAAGGGTAATGCTAACAAGTTCATCTTTGTGTGCGTAGATGGTTTTACCAGATTTTCTTGGTTATTTCCGACTAAGCTGGCTACCGCTCAGTCTACCATTACCTGCTTAAATTCTATTTTTGCTTCTTTTGGTCCGTGTCAATATATTGTATCTGATAATGCTAAGGCTTTTACATCTAATCTTTTTCGTAAATTCTGTTTTGACTTGTCCATCTCTCATGTAACTACTTCTGCTTATTACCCTCAACCATCCCTGGCTGAACGGGTTAACCGTAATCTCAGGTCCGCACTTATTGCCTATCATCATGAAGATCATTCCAGGTGGGACACGTCCCTGCATTGGATAGCTTTTGCTTTGAATTCGGCGGTTCATGAATCTCACAAGTTTACTCCAGCTTCTTTGATGTTCAAGTTTGTTCCCAACTTGCCGCTCTCTAACCTCTGGTCTCTGAATGACATTCTACCCGAGACAATAGATCCGGATAACATTAAAGATCTTTGGAAGAAGGCTAAAGCCAATCTTAATGTGTCTCATGAAAAGGTTAGGGAAAGGTATGATCGTGGACGGAGACCCACCCCTTTGAAGGTAGGTGACCAGGTTATGGTCAAAAATTTTGTTCCCGCGGGCAAGCTTGCCCCCAGATTTCATGGGCCATGCATCATTCTCGATTTTCTCACCCCGGTTACATTGTTAGTAAGTAATCCAGCCACCGAGAGGATATTTAGGGTTCACCTGTCCCAGGTGAAACCGGTGTAAATTTTGTGTTAACTTGCTTCATATAATTTGATAGGAATATGATGGTTATATATTTTTGAGTTCCACACTTAAGGCATTCTGCTCCTTCTATAATATTTTGTTTTATATGTACGCATTTCTTGTAAACGTCCCCCGACTGTTAAACTGCCATCCTGTCCTTGCCACGGCCATTACCACGCTCCCGTCTCCTGCTTCAATACACACTGTGGCTTGATTTGAGTAAATGCCATGGATATCCGCACGCCGCTGGCCCCTCAACCTCTCCACAAGCCTGTACCCTCAAAAAAGATGATGGTCCAACACAATTCTGCCGCCAAGCTTTAATGTTTCAGTGCCCCCGCAGCCGCGCGGCGTCGTGCAGCAACTGGAGCTGAGGACGGGCCCCCACGGCCCCAGCGAGGACGACGTGTGCACGGCGAGCCGGAGCTCTCCTCCCGGCCAAGGCTGATGTGCGGCGCACGACCTGCTACTTGCCCGCAGCCTGTATATGTTCACCGCGGGCGCGGCGTGCTTCAACACCTCTGCTCCCCTCATAGTGCGGGCGAGCGGTATCTCAGGGTACTTGAGGGGTCCGAGCGGCCTCCTTTGGACGCAAGCCGCAACGGCCGGTCTGGCAATCCCACTTCATCACCATCTACTACATGAACAGATACCATAAGTAATGACTACACTTGGGAATTCAACTGCAATATTTGGTGGACCTTGAAATTTTTTTTTCTTCACTTTCATGTATAAAAAGTTATCTTCAGAAATTCAACTTCTACAAATATAAAGACATTACTTCATCTGCAACAACAAATTTTGAAACCAAATCAAACCCGAATTAAGAAAATCTTATAAATTTTTTGGCAATCAATCTTCATACCCACAGCATAACTTGGACCTTGTTTCAAACTGATTTCATGTGTCATCCCTGGAGGAACTTTTGGGGGGGGAGGTCTGTACCGGGCGGTACACATCCACTCCGCTAATTTAAAATGTGCGCCTGTTGAAACTCCTCTGCTGGAGGAAGTCTGAACTTTATTGACAGTATTAATTTTCTACCGTCTCAGAAGATGTCACCACGTGGAAAATTTTGAGTTTTTGAACTGTGTCATTTTTGATGTGTTTTTGTTTCGCTTGAAGTAAGAAGTGTGAACTTTCTCTTCTAGAGGACACTACTGAAGATCTACAATAGTGCAACCTAGTGCGGAGTCAAAGAACTATTTTTTTGGAGAAAATTTAATTTCAAGAGTTTGTTCTTTGTTAAATTTCTTTCTATCATTGTTTAAGTTGGCAATATTTACCCCTTTCTTCCCCTTGTGTTGAACCTAACCAATCCCGAATTTCTTAAATTAATTTCTATCCAATCAGATGTATCTTCCCCCAACTTTAATCTGTTGCGGGGTCCTATCCAATAAAGAGTTTGTGGGAGGGTGTTTTCTTTCCCCTAACGCCTAGAAACTTCCGCGAGAGTATTTAAACTGCTGATTTTTGGGTCTCTAGGCCACTTCTGTTCCATCTTTCAGTGTGTTAAGTACATAGCAGGGGGCGGGAAGCGCCTCTTCCTTCTCCAGCCGTTCAACACAAGGTAATGGCCGATTAATAACTTCTTTCTTTGCTAGCTCAGCAGTTTAACTTTCGGGGCGGGTTCTAAGCGTTCAGCCATGTAACCTTTTCCTAATATGTAACTACTCCTTTCATATATTCTCTTTTAAAACGACATATTGGGATAGAGAGTGCTAACCCTCTCGAGCTCCCACTCACATTGTCTTGAGGTGAACTTATTTTCTCAACCTATTTTTCGTTAATGTAAAACAAATTGTCCTTTTCTTAAGTCACCTCTTTAGCATGGGATTAGCCCTTGTATTAACGGCCTAGTGCCAAGTAGGTCTTAATCAAAGTGTATTAGGAGTGCAAGTTCGCCTCCTCTCAAATTGTTATTTTAGAGGTCATTTAATTAACCTGCTTTTCTTTTAATAGACCTCAGTAGATTGGGTATTTTACCCCTGTGTTTATGTCCGTTGAGGACAACTTGAAGGTGGAGTTTGGTGTGGCCTGGGAGAGGCTTAAATTTTGAGAGCGAGTGGCTCTTTTGAAAATTCTGGGTTGTATGCCTCATGGAGGTTTTTCAGTGTAATTTGGAGCAAGGGCTCCTAGGTATGAATGGGGTTTTCTCCCTCTCTGTTAAAACTTGTGTTTGAGGTAAAACTGAGCTGATTGCCCAAGCATTGTGAAGTCAGGGCGCGAAGCCCAAATTCTGTAAATATTGTAACTAACCCCTTTTGAATTGCTACTTTGTACCTGCCATGCTTGTTATTTCTTTGTTTTCGAAAAGAAAATATAACCTTGTTAACTTTTAAATTAATTTTACATCGCACTATAATTTCGTAGCTTGAAACCCATTCACACCCGCACCTTCTTTCACCTCTACCTACCACGGAAAAGTCCGTAACAATTATTATTATTATTATTATTATTATTATTATTATTATTATTATTATTATTATTATTATTATTATTATTATTATTATTATTATTATTATTATTTGCCTGTTCTTGTCCACGATCGAATTATGTTTACGAATAGTTTCACTGTAGTGATCACTTAAACATTTCAAAGCATTTCAAAGTCGATGGTACTATTGATATCACCCCTGTGGTGACCCATTATCTCCTTTCCTAGAACGGGAGAATAGCAGGCAATGAAAGCAGTAAAAGATTTCTGAGATATCACTTGCACATATCCGCGGGTTCTTGTTATATACGTCAGGAGAATTAATTTATCTTTGGAAAGCCCTATTTTCATTTTTCTTCGTCTCCGTTTTTTTCAACGAGAAGTCTGGTGTCGGCCTACCACACTCCTTCAGTTTGAGTTTCTTCTCGATAGAAAGAGAAGAAAACGTTAGTTCTTTAATATGTTCGACGGTAATCATACTGTACGAAGCGCAAACATATCACTACGCCTACATATAAATCATAACCTTTCTCCTAATTTCACCTTGTCACAGTCACCTCACGAGATCATTCATCATCACAAAGCTAAACACCGCGCTTTCCAGTGAGTATAGCCAACATGAGTCAAGTGCGAGGAGACAGTAGTTACAGTCGTTATTCGTTTCGTCAGTTAATAATCTTAAAAATTACAAGACTATTTTAAATATATGCCGGCACATTTAACTCAGGTAAGTGCCTCAGTAAAATAGTTCCTACTTTTAGGAGAGAAATGGCACAAACTGACCCCTGTTGAAAAGAAACAAAATCACCAATGTTTCGAGTAGGTTGGCTGCAATGATGGGCCGCGGCAGAAACGCGCCGGAATCTCCGTTAGAACAGCCGTTGCCTACGAGATATACAAGGCCGGGAAATGGACTGATAGAAATGCGGGTCGCAAGTAGTTTTACGAACGTCTGCTAGAGGTCTCGACATCGTGCTATGCTGCTTGCGCGAAATACATTCACTTAATAGTGCATGTTGGTTTTTAAAGACATAAAAATCTACAAATAATGACGTTAGGACCACCTAAATGTGAATTCGAGTGATTGGATGTACAGTAAAGCAAATTTAAGTGGTATTTGGAATTATTTTAGGCGAAGTCAAGTGCAATAAATAATAAAAGTAGTACATTAAAATCACTTACCATGATCACTGCTCGTATCACTCGCATTTTTAAGATCTTCCAACTTAAAGGCTTTGTCGTGAAGTTCTTTTCCAAGTCATGAGCATCTATAATTGTATGAGCTTCATTATCGAGTATTGGTTTTAAAAGTTTTGTAATGAGAGTTGCAGTCAGTACTTTCTGATCACACTCGTCACATTTGAATGCCTCAATGAACTTTGGAACAACAAAAACGTCAAGTTTTTAAACTAAATTCGTACTTCCCAGATAACGTAATGAGTGACGCGTAAAATTCAACATATTTTGCAGGAAGTAAGCAAATTTTTGAGGGGTAGCGTAATGCTCTACGATCTTTCATCTTAATGAGGCACATCAATGGACTATCAGTAGTGGCCGAGGATATCTGTCCCAAGTATGATTCACAGTTGGAATTTTCTTCCGCAACTCGAACAAGATAACTACATATCATGGCAAAGGAAGATAACTGCAGAGTGACAGGTTTTTCTGAAAAGGCATGATCTCATTCTTAATATAAATAGCATCTAAGATAATATCAAAATAACGGGCGAGTTGGCCGTGCGGTTAGGAGTGCGCAGCTGTGACCTTGCATCCGGAAGATAGTGGGTTCGAATCCCACTGTCGGCAGCCCTGAAGATGGTTTCCCGTGGTTTCCCATTTTCACACCAGGCAAATGCTGGGGCTGTACCTTAATTAAGCTGACGGCCGCTTCCTTCCCACTCCTAGCACTTTCCTATCCCATCTGTGTCGGTGCGACGTAAAACCAATAGCAACAAACTTTCAGATATTTTAGGCATATTATAAATAGTAGGCCTACATATGAAAGAAAATACAATAATCGCGAATTGATTAGCTAGCTTATCTTCGAGCGTCTCATCAAGTTGGTAGGCCTATTTCCAGAACTGTTGCTGATCATGATTACGATTATAGTGTACTCTGGGCTTAATAGCCATTTCATCTATGATAAGGGATCCTAACGTTTCCTCCACGCATGTCAAATTCATGGCTTCGTAGTGGAGGTTTTCTTTAATGAGGTGGTGGTGGTGGTGGTGGTGGTGATTATTGTTTTAAGAGGAAGCAAGTACAACTAGGCAACCATCCTCTGAAAAATGAAAACGAATTGGACTTACAGTGCGATATACCATATTTTATAGTGTATATGAAATTTACTTTGAGTTCATTTGAACACTATCAGTAAGTGAAATCTATAAGTAAATGTATTAAAAACACTTTTCTCCATATGTTAATACACTACAGCACGTGCAAACTATAGCAAGATGTCGAGACATCTGGCGGCGGTACTGCGAACCTGGTCGGGGACGGTTTTTATGCTCAGAACTAGCGCACACTTCCCGGCCTTGTATATCTCGTAGGCAACGGAACAGCACATATCTACTGTGCCTCTGATTGGCTCCCTCAAGGCCAGTCAAGCGAGACGCGGAGTATTTGGTCCGCATTGAGAGAGCGCCATCCTGCGCAGGGCCAGCAGCGCATCGGGCCGCAGTGCAGTACAACTCGCGCTCTTGATAATAATTTTATAGTAAAATATATCCCTTGTTAACATTTAATGTTAAAATTCCAGAATTTAATGGAACCCCATGTGGGGCACGCGCCTTAGCGCCTCCCAAACGAGCTGCCACTGTTGTGTTGTGATTTAATCAATAAATGTGTACGGAGAGAAATATTGTCCTCTCGTGGCGACCCATGGCGTCGGCCGATAATCTGGTGGATGCACCCTCCCAGGACGTGCTGTCTTCAGTACACGCGAGTCTCCAACATCTACAAAAGAGAGGCTCGCCCCGGGAGGGTCGTCACTCGGCTGCTGGTCACGCGATTAGCCATCACCTTTTTCTGCTGAACCAGACGTAGCAATGTCATGGCCTCACCATCGGGTGCGTACGGTTCCCTGCTCGGAGGGAGATCCTGGCCCAAGTCTTCCTCACCTAGGACCAGGGAGTACGTCGCCTATGATCCAGCTCCAACATTGGAATCCTGGCAGCCCTTCGATCCTGAGGAAGCCAACTCACTGCGGTCAGAACCGCCTCTGGGGCTAATCTAGCCAAAGGAACTCCGACAGCGATCGGCACCGTGTCCTTGAAAACGACGAGATTGGTGATGACTCCCGATCAGTCACCCTTGACGACGAGGCCGATAACCCGACCACGGATGACGAGGATGGCCTCCACAACTCCAGCTAGGCCGATTAGAGTGGGCCCTGGCTACGTCCTCGTCCACCACCAGAGCCGCCTCCGGCGACGTGATGCCACCCGCCGTCGCACCACAGCCAGTCGGTCGCTGTCCGCCTTCCATTCGCCGTCCCGTCCCTCGACACCGCCCTGGGCCGCTAGGCAACACGGATCTTCCAGTCCGCGGTGCACCTGCCTAAGCCGCCGGACGCTCTTGCTACACTATCAGTAAATTTAGTGAGTTGAACGTGTGGACGGAAGATGGCATGATTTATGCTACGCAGAGAACCCAGAAAATACCTGTGTCAAACCGCGAAGGTCTAGAGCGTATTCGCTACCCACGAGCCGAGATTCCATAAAGTAAAAACCGCTAGATAGAACCTAGCTTTCCTCTAATCACAATTTCTATAGTTATGTATTCTTGTCATTAATTTCAATTTTACCTTAAAAGTGAAGCTTCCTCGGTGTGTAAAGTTATTTATTTCTTCTTCCTTTTTGAACCGTGTTGTTGTCTTCTGTACACTCCGTACTGCTTACCAATGTTTCGAATACATTACAGTATTCTTTGTGAAGGCAACTGAAATACCTCTATTCGATCTAAGGTAACCAGTCTCCCAGGCAGCAATCAAATTGTGCGAGTAGTTATTAACCTTGGCTTTATATATCCTACCCTCTCTGGCTGACGTAAGCCCACGGACGGTCTCGTTAGAATTCTGAAACGTCATGTGCCACAGCCAGGTGGTGGGAGTTGCCAATGCTGTCACGTAACTTGAGGTTCGTCCTTCATGTTTATGTTGTCAATCTATGTATGATAGACATCCCGGAATTGCTTATTGTAGTTGCTAATTTTAAAATCAGAACTAAATAATTTCCAATTTACTTTTTGTTTTTACTCTTATATCTATAGTTAAATATATAAAATAGCTTGTCCTGACTGCTGACTGACTGACTGACTGACTGACTGACTGACTGACTGACTGACTGATTCATCATCGCCGAGCCAAAACTACTAGACATAAAGAAATGAAATTTTGGGCATAGATTCATATTAAGATGTAGGTGTTCGCTAAGAAAGGATGTTTGGATATTCCTTCGCTAAGGGGGTGAAAAGGGGGTTGGAATTTTAAAATGAGTGTATCTATATCTCAAAACTTTGAAAGTTTACAGATGTAAAAATTGGTATTTAGAATCTCCTTTAAAAATAAGGAAATACGTATTTTTTTGTTTTCAGAAAATCCCAATAGGAGGGGTGAAAAACGGTAAAAAAAGGGGGGTTGGATGCCTTTAATCAGAATACCGGTACTTATATCTCAGAAACTGAAGATATTACAGACCTGAAAATTGGTACTTTTGATCTCTTTTAAAAATAATGAAACACGTATTTTTTTGTTTTTGGAAAATCCAAATAATGGGGGTGAAAAGGGGGGTGAATTTTTAAAATGAGTGTATCTATATCTCAAAACTTTTAAAGTTTATAGATGTAAAATATGGTATTTAAAATCTCCTTTAAAAATAAAGAAACACGTTTTTTTTGTTTTCGGAAAATCCCGATAGGAAGGGTGGAAAAGGGTGAAAAAGAGGTTGAATGCCTTTAACGAGGCTACTTATATTTCAGAACCTGAAGATATTACAGACCTGAAAATTGGTTTTGGGGATCCACTTTAAAAATAAGGAAACACGTATATTTTCGTTTTTGAAAATTCAGGATAATGGGGGGTGAAAAGGGGGGTGAATTTTTAAAATGATTGTGTCTATATATTAAAACTTTAAAAGTTTACAGATGTAAAAATTGGTATTTAGAATCTCCTTTAAAAGTAAAGGAATAAGTATTTTTTCGTTTTCTGTAAATCCCAATATGAGGGGTGTAAAAGGGTGAATAGTGGGTTGAATGCCTTTAATGAGGATACATATATTTCAGAAACTGAATATATTACAGAACTAAAAATTTGTATATGGGATCTCCTTTAAAATAAAGAAACGCGTATTCTCGGAAAATCCAATGAAAGGGGGGGGGGGAAGAATTCTAAAATTAATTGACTTAATTGTATGAGAATACATACATCTAATAAAAACTAAAGTTGTTACGGACGTGAAAATTGGTATTTTGATCTCCTTTAAAAACAAAGAAGTACGCGTTTTGTGGGGGAAACCATCTTGGGGGGCGGGAGTGGAAAGGAGTTGAATTCCTTTCATGAGGACACATAAATCAAAACTGAAGAAGTTAGAGTCGTGATAATTGCTATTTAGAAGATCCTTTACTATTAAGGAAACAAGTATTTTTTGCCGGAAAATTCACTTAGGGGGGGGGGGAGAAGTGTGAAAGGAAGTAAAAAAAGCGTATTATTTTTATGGGGATACTTATATCTCAAAACTCAAGGTAATAGACGTGAACATTGGGGTTTGGAATCTCCTTTAAACATAAAGAAACACTCCTTCTTTTAATTTTTTTTTTGGGGGGGGGGGGGGTAAATAAACTTAACGGCGGTGGGGTGTAAAAGGAGGTGAGACCAATTGATTTTGCTGTTCATAATGTACTTATAAGTATCCTCCGTTGCTCAGGCGGCAGCGCGCCGGCCTCTCACAGCTGGGTTCCGTGGTCCAAATCCCGGTCACTCCATGTGACATTCGTGCTGGACAAAACGGAGGCGGGACAGGTCTTTCTCCGGATACTTCGCTTTTCCCTGTCATCATTCATTCCAGCAACACTGTCCAATATTTCATTCCATTTGTCATTCATCGATCATTGCGCCAGAGGAGTGCTTCGGCAGCCGGCACAATTCCTACTGTCACCGCTAGATGGGGCTTTATTCATTCCATTCCTGACCCTGTCGAATGACTGGAAACAGGCTGTAGATGTTCGATGTACTTATTCTGATCATAAACCGATCTTTTTAATCTTTCCTGGGTTCGTTTTCAACAGCCAACTTTTCCTTCGGAGAACGTTCTTATATTACAGTAGATTCTCCTGGCATATGAATAAAAATTTAAACACATTTGAAATAAACGATAGGAATGAGATTGACCGTCCAATTGTTCACCTCTATAATAAGGTCAATAATGCACGGAAGTATGTCATTCGTATCGCCAGAAATCCCGTACACTTGCCTACGCGCGACACTGGTGCTGGTCACATTCTCAACAATAACAATGGCAGCAGATGTAATTTACCGCCAAGTAGCGGTCTTGCATCTTGCTGTGGGGTCCAGAACATCTATAATAATAATAATAATAATATTAATAATAATAATAATAATAATAATAATAATAATAATAATAATAATAATAATAATAATAATAATAATAATGTTCTGGACCGTCGTCAAATGTGCGGACCGCGCTGGAAACGGGTCCTGGACGGGTAATGACTAAGAATGCAGTCTGGCCGCGGGTTCAGTACCGCCAAGGCACCCAAGACGACACCACGCCGGATCTCCTGAAGGATTTGTTCCATATTAAAAATGCTTATAAGAAAAGATGGCAAAGATTTAGGGACCCAACTAACAGGGTGGAATACCTGGACCTAGCCTGGGAAGTACGAAATCGATTGCTGGAAATAAAGATTGAAAAATGGGAGGAAACTTGCCATAATCTATTAGAAAACGAGTCAGATCGCGAATTTTGGCGGATTCTCGCAGAAAACGATTCAGATCGCGGATTTCGGCTGATTATATATCTAAAACAACATTCAATTATAAATTTCAGTATAATATCGTAGCGAAGCACGGGTATCTTGCTAGTAGTTAAATATAAAGTTTGCAGCACCAAGCAACAGGGAAACAAATGCTTCTAGTTTCAGCCTCTCCAGTCCAAATTCCCAAGCATCTCCCAGCGTCTTACACAACCTCCTTACAAATAGCTCATGTAAAGGAATCCGTATTTTACAGAATTCTCTAAAATATTCCCAGCATGCAAAATGCATGCCATACTGTTGTCTGAGTGGTGGCTGCAATATTCTATCGCTAATCCCTTCCTTGAATGATTAGTGATTCATTAATTAGGAGTAACAGGAGCAGTAAGCTGAATAGAGGTGTCGGGAGGTGTGTACAGAATGACGTGAAGTATAAGGGAATATTTAAATCCCAGTGTTACATTCTGTGAAATACCCGTAATATTAAGTGATCTTGTAAAGAACCATGAGTAGTATTCGATATATTTTTAAGTTGTTCCGAACATGTCACAAAAATTTGTGAAAGAGTACTTTTTCATTAGCGTACATTGTCTAGAAACGGATGAGGGACTTCCTCCTAGGGAACACAACAAAATTATTAGTTCTGAGTGTAACATTTCTAATATTTGACAGCATGGATGCGGTTTATAATAGTATGAACAAAACACATCCATGTCGACCACAGAGAGCCTACAATACTTGGTCTCGATTCTTACTAATATCCCGTTCGAAACTCGTATTAGCCTTTTCCTGTCACAGCCGTCATGTCTACGATTGATCAAACGGCGTAAATATCACGCCATTTCCCTTCCCCCACAGTGTTCTGCAAGCAAGTAATTCAGAGTAGCCCTGGGCCTAGGAACGGTTTTTATTCCTCTCCCCGTAAGGAAGGTGACGCTTTCTCCCTGACCAGGACCAAGACTATCTCAGAACAGTCCTTAAATACCTCTCTCCTTCAGGTGCATCTCCCTCAAGGTCTTCCACACGATCTCTCTTATCCATTTCCATTCACCACAGCAACCAATATAATCTCATTTATACCTGCAACTCAATCCCAGCTGAAATTAGAGGCATAGGCAATGCTGTGGTATTTAAAAGGAAATGTTTAATTAGAAAGCAGATATCACTTACTTAATAAAACTAATATTTAGTACCTAATTATCAATAAGGATACAATAATATAGAGATTAAGGAAATTCATTTTAGTGTTATGTGATGTTTAACTAATGATTATATGTATACTATGCACATTATGCTATAAATTGTATCATCATCACCATAGAATTCTGCTAGTTTACCATCAGATTATCGCCCTATATCCATTCTCCCACCCGTTTCCAAAGTACTAGAACGCTTGGTACACGAACAAGTCCTCACTTACTTGACTAACTTCTCACTGCTTGACCCTTACCAATCTGGTTTCAAGAAAGGACACAGCACAACGACTGCCCTACTGAAAGTAACTGATGATATCCGACAGGCAATGGACACTCGACAAGTGACTGTACTGGTTCTACTTGATTTTTCTAGTGCTTTTGATACTGTTGTTCCTCAACTGCTACTTTCAAAATTGGATTCATTAAATTTCAGCAAGACGGCAATAAACTTTTTCAGTTCGTACCTTAAAAATCGCCGTCACTGTGTCAAAGTAAATAATAGCAGATCTGAGTGGCTTAACAAACCCCTCAGTGTCCCCCAAGGGTCTGTACTTGGACCATTGCTGTTTGCAATTTACTTACACGATGTTGCCAAATCGATTACACATTGCAAGTATCATCTTTATGCTGATGATCTACAGATCTACTACCACTCAAGAACTGATAAAATTCAGAGTGCTGTAGAAAAAGTTAATGCTGATTTAAGTCTCATAAGTAATTTTGCATTGGGTAACAATCTCAAAATTAATCCTCTTAAAACGCAAGCAATAATCATTGGTACTTCAAAAAGCTTACACGTCTTAAAACAATATGAAATTCCTCCTGTAGCACTAAAAAATACCATTATTCCATTTTGTGAAACAGTTATGAATCTTGGTGTGGCTATAAGCGAAACACTGAACTGGTCGCAACATGTAATGAAAGTGTGCCAAAAGGTATATCAAAGCCTGCATCCTCTGAAGCGGTTTAAAAATATATTTCCTCGGTCCTTGAAAATAAAGCTCATTCAATCACTCTTGTTTCCAATCCTCGAATACTGTGATACAGTTTTTATTGATATCAATAACGAGCAAAGCATGAGACTGCAACGTGCCCAAAATGCATGCATCAGGTATGCATTCGACATACAACCATACGCCCATGTATCCCCATTCTATACACAATTATCTTGGTTACGACTGAATGACAGACGTAGACTCCATGCAACTACTTTGGTGTATCAAGTGCTTTCTGAAAACACTCCTCCTTACCTATCCACCAGATTTCGCTACCTTAGTTCCCTGCACCTGTTCAATACCCGGTCAGGCTGTACGCTAGAAATTCCTGTGCATCGAACCGCAACCTACAACAGATCGTTCACTATCACCGCCACGAGCTGGTGGAATGAACTCCCCAATGACATCAGGGAAGCTAAATCAAAGACAAAATTTAAAATCCTTTGCCAGCGTCATCTTTTAAGCACTTCCAGTCTTTCTTGAGTGTGAATGGGATGCATGAATGAGAGTGAATATGGTTGTTTATTGCAATGTGTTCCTGTATATAATTTAGTTATACTTTACTCACCTTAGTTTAGTTAGTGATACTTTAGTTGCTTTAGTTATACTTTAGGTTGTAAAGATTTCATATGTTTAAATTTTATGTAAAATATACATTGTATATACATGAAGTGGTTAAGTGTAAGAAAGGGCCGGGAGCCCTAACTTCGCCACAATAAAGACGCTTTAATAATAATAATAATAATAATAATAATAATAATAATAATAATAATAATAATTGTTACCGCGTTTTGGTGGTAGTTATGCATGAAAGAAGGTGCTGGGTGGTGAAGGGGTCTCAAGCTACTAAAGTGAAATTAATTTTAAAATTTAACAAGGTTATATTTTCTTCTCAAAATTAGGTAACAGCAAATAGAACAGGTACTTAGTAGCCGAAACACGATTGACAAATACATTTACATAGGTACCCCATTTGGGGCTTCAAAAAGTCAGAAACATAATTCTTGAGCCATGAGCCCAACCTTACGATGAACACCATACAACAAAGGGGCCGAAAACCCCCAAACATGCCAGAAACACCGGCTTCCAATTACATCCAAAAGTCTCCTTGAGGCAGAAACACAATTTTCAAAAAGGGCAACTTCCCCTTAAAATACAAGCCTATCATAGGCCACTCCGAACTCCACCTTTAAGCCGTCCTCAAAGGACATATACACAGGGGCAAAATACCCAATCTACTGAGGTCTGTTAAATGACAAGAAAGTTAATGCATGACCTCTAAAATCACAATTTGTGAGGAGGCGAACTTGCACTCCTAATACACTTTGTCTTTAAGACCTATTTTGGCTCTAAGGATACTGATGCAAGGGCTAATCCCATACTACAGAGGTGACTTAAGAAACTACTAACTTACATTACTGAAGAATAGGTTGCGAAAAATAAGTTCACCTCAAACAATGTGAGTGGGAGCTCGAGAGGGTTAACACTCTCTATCCCAGTATGTCGCTTTACAAGAGAATGGAAGAAAAGAGAAGTTACATTTTAGGAAAAGGTTACATAGGGGAACGCTTAGAACCTGCCCCGAAAGTTAAACTGCTGAGCTGGCAAAGAAAAAATTTATTGATCGGCCATTACCTTATTGTTGACCGCTGCCGAGGAAAGAGGCGCTTCCCGCCTCTTGCTATGTACTTAATACACTGAAAGATGGAATAGAAGTGGCCGGAGACCCTAAAATCAGCAGTTTAAATACTCTCGCAGAAAGTTCTAGGCGTTAGGGGAAAGAAAACACCCTCCCACAAAGATTTTATTGGGTAGGACCCCGCAACAGATTCAAGTTGGGGAAAGATACACCAGATTGGTCCGAAATTAATTGAAAAATTTGTGATTGGATACATTCAAAACAAGGGGAAGAAAGGGGTAAATATTGCCAACTTAAACAATGACAGAAAGAAATTTAACAAAGAACAAACTCCTGAAATTAAATTTTCTTCAACAAAATAGTTCTTTGACTCCGCACTAGGGTGCACTATTGTTGATCTTCAGTAGTGTCATCTAGAAGAGAAAGTTCACACTTCTTAATACAAGCAAGACAACAGTACGTCGAAAATGACACAGTTCACAAACTCAAAATTTTCCAGGTAGTGACATCTTCTGAGAAATTTGGAAATTAAGACCGTAGATAAAGTTCAGACTTCCTCCAGAAGAGGAGTTTCAACTGGCGCAACTTTTAAATAAACGGTGTGGAGGTGTACCGCCCGGTACAGACCTCCCCCCCCAAAAGTTCCTCCACGGGGTAACACAGAAGAACATAAACTTTAGTTTGAAAATAAGTTCCAAGTTTTGATGTTGATATTAAGATAACTTGCAGAAGTATTTGAGAAATTTCTTAATTCGGTTCCAAAATTTTGTTGTTGGAGGTGAAGTGAAGTCTTTAGGTTTATAGAAGTTTAATTTCTGAAGATAAGCTTTTACTACTTAAAAGTGAAGGAAAAATTTGCAATGTCCATCAGATATTGCGGTTGAATTCCCAAATGTAGTTATCTCTTATAGTAACTGTCCATGTAGTTGATGTTGATGAAGTTGGATGGCCGGACCGGCCGTTGCAGCTTGCGTCCAAAAGGTGGCCGCTCGGACCCCTTAAGTACCCTGAGATACCGCTCGCCCGCACTATGAAGGGAGCAGAGTGTTGAAACACGCCGCGCCCGCGGTGAACATATACAGGCTGCGGGCCAGTAGCAGGTCGTGCGCCGCACATCAGCCTTGGCCGGGAGGAGAGCTCCGGCTCGCCGTGCACATGTCATCCTCGCTGGAGAGGAGGGGGCCCATCCCCCTCCCCAGTTGCTGCACGGCGCTGCGCGGCTGCGGGGGCACTGAAACATTAAGGCTAGGCGGCAGAATTGTGTTGGACCATCGTCTTTTTGAAGGCACAGGCATTATGGAGAGGTTGAGGGGCCAGCGGCGTGTAGATATCCGTGGCATTTAATCTTATTAAGCCACAGTGTAAGGTGGAGCAGGAGACGGGAGCGTGGTAATGGCCGTGGCAAGAACAGGATGGCAGTTTAACGGATCGGGGCGGGTTTTACAAAAGGCTTACATCTAAAACCAAAATATTATAGAAGGGGCAGAATGCCATAAAAGTGAAACTCAAAAAAAAAATATAACCTTCATATCCTTTCAAAATAATATGAAGCAAGTTAACACAAAATTACACCGGTTTCACCTGGGACAGGTGAACCCTAAATATCCTCTCGGTGGCTGGATTACTTAACAATAAGGTAACCGGCGTAAGAAAATCGAGAATGATACAAGGCCCATGAAATCTGGGGGCAAGCTTGCCCGCGGGAACAAAATTTTTGACCATAACCTGGTCACCTACCTTCAAAGGGGTTGGTCTCCGTCCACGATCATACCTTTCCCTAACCTTTTCATGAGACATTTTAAGATTGGCTTTAGCCTTCTTCCAAAGATCTTTAATGTTGTCCGGATCTATTATCTCGGGTAGAATGTCATTCAGAGACCAGAGGTTAGAGAGCGGCGAGTTGGGAACAAACTTGAACATTAAAGAAGCTGGAGTGAACTTGTGAGATTCATGAACCGCCGAATTCAAAGCAAAAGCTATCCAATGCAGGGACGTGTCCCACCTGGAAGGATCTTCATGATGATAGGCAATGAGTGCGGACCTGAGATTACGGTTAACCCGTTCAGCCAGGGATGGTTGAGGGTAATAAGCAGAAGTAGTTACATGAGAGATGGATAAGTCAAAACAGAATTTACGAAATAAATTAGATGTAAAAGCCTTAGCATTATCGGAAACTATGTATTGACAAGGACCAAAAGAAGCAAAGATAGTATTAAGACAAGAAATGGTGGACTGAGCGGTAGCCAGCTTAGTCGGAAATAACCAGGAAAATCTAGTAAAACCATCTACACATACAAAGATGAACTTGTTGGCATTCCCCTTTGACTGGGGGAAGGGTCCCACATAATCAATATACAGGCGCTCCATGGGGCGCGACGCTTGATGAGAAGACAAAAGACCTACCTTAGTGGACATGGTCGGTTTACTAAGCAAACAGGATTTACATGCCTTTACTAATTCACGGATTTCACCGTCCATACCTTTCCAGATGAACATATCACGAATCTTTTCACGAGTTTTAAAGATACCAAGATGCCCTCCTAATGGGGTCTCATGATAATACTTGCAGATCATAGGTACAAGAACCGCTGGAACAACAACTTTCATCATCTTATCATGCCTCGAAGGGCAACATAGAACTCCATTCCTCAGAACATAAGGGACAACATGTTCCCCAGAAGAAAGGGTTTCCATTATCGGAGCCAGCGTCGGATCTTCACGTTGGTATTTCTCGATATCCCTAAACAGCATGGGAACATCTGTTAGGATGGCATTAACCTCAGATAGCATGGACTCGGGAGGTGATGGACTGTCGACCTGTTCATGCTTCTCAACGTCGTCTGAAAACATACGGCTGAGTCCATCAGCGACAACATTTTCGGTACCTCTGATATGCCTAACATCAAACTGGAAGGCGGAAATACGAATAGCCCAGCGGGCTATACGACCAGTACGACGCGGCCTACCTAAGACCCATCTGTCTCCAGGTCGAATTTGACATGTTCCAGATAGAGACGGAACTTTTCTAAGGCAAATAAGACTGCCAACCCTTCGAGCTCATAGATGGAATACTTGGCTTCTTGAGCCGATAGAGTCCTAGATGCATAGGCGATGGGTCGCCTCCCTAGTTCAGTCTCTTGAAGAAGGACTGCCGCTACCGCCGACGACGACGCGTCCGTTTGGACGATGAATTTCTTTGAGAAATCAGGCATAGCAAGGACAGGGGCATTACAGAGAGCTAATTTCAGATCTTCAAAAGCGGCTTGTTGAGAAGGTCCCCACTCGAATTTGATGCCTTTCCTACGAAGAAGGTTCAATGGCGCCGCTCTATTAGCAAAGTTAGGAATGAACTTTCTGAAGAAATTCACCATACCAATGAACCTGGCGATACCTTTAATGTCCTTGGGAGGTTTAAAATCACGGATGGCCTGTGTTCTAGAATGATCGACTGCTACACCATCAGGTGACACAATATGCCCTAGGAATGACATAGAGGGCTTAGCAAAAGCGACCTTGGACAACTTGACAGTTAACCCAGCCTTACGAAGGCGATTCAGAACTTCTCGCAGATGATCTAGATGTTCTTCGAAGGTCTCCGAAAACACGACGACATCATCCAAGTAGTGATATAAGTACTCGAATTTGATGTCGGAGAAGACCCTATCTAGTAGCCTAGTGAGCACAGCTGCCCCCGTGGGGAGCCCGAAAGGCACGCGGTTGTATTCGTATAAATTCCAGTCCGTGGCAAACGCTGTAAGGTGTTTAGACTCTTCAGCAAGGGGAATTTGATTATAGGCCTGATTCAAGTCCAAGATAGTAAAGAACTTGGCCTTACGAAACCATGAAAAGCAAGAATGAAGGTCGGGAAGGGGCACAGATTGTAACACCACCTTCCGATTGAGAGCCCTGTAGTCAATTACAGGCCTGAAGCCCCCTTGGGGTTTCGGGACTAGAAAAGTAGGCGAAGAATACGCTGACTTAGAGGGCCTAATAATACCATCCTTCAACATCTGATCGATGATTTCTTTCAGAGCCTTCATTTTAGGTGGAGATAGCCTATACGGAGGAAAACGGACAGGAATCGAATCCGTGACCTCAATTTTGTATTCGATCAGGTCAGTAACGCCAAGAGTATCAGAGAATACCTCGGGAAACGACTGACACAGTTTGCGAATACTATCAGCCTGCTCCTCAGGTAGATGTCTAAGGTCTAACAACATCTCATCCTGGGTAGGCGAAATAGAAGAACATGACACAGAATTACACTTTAATAGTGGAATTTTACAACTAGAAGCAAATTTGAATGTGCACGACCTAGACTGGAGATCGAGCATAAGACCAGTGTGAGAAATACAGTCAGCTCCCAATATAATGGGGCAAGACAATTGCTTGGCCACAAGCAATTTAATTTTCCATGTAAATTTAAAAATACGAATTTTGACCAGTAAGGAACCTAGAATTTCTAATGGAGATGTATTAGCTGAAACACATTTCACAGGAGAAGAGTCATAGACAGGTAGGTTACAAACAGACTTCAATTTCGAGTACCATTCAGCCGAAATAATGGAACAAACACTGCCTGAATCTAATAGAGCTGTTATAGGTTCGTTATTTACCTCAATCTTAAGGAAAGGAACAGGTGCGGGAGTATCCGCCGCAATCTTAAGACACTCTTTGGGGCATTCAAAGGACAGATTAGCAGATTGAACGTTCCCAGAATTTTCGATCTGCTTACCAGGGGCTGAGCCTCGGGAAGATGAATTAGTTGACTCAGCCGAAGCCACTAGTCACTTTTGATTGTTGTTGGAAGTTACCCCAGAAGTTGAGCAGGAGGGGGTGCTATTCGAATTGGGACAATACTTGGCGATATGTGAGAAAGCCCCACATTTAAAACAGCCTTGTGATGAACCAGCTTCATTATTTGCCCTACTAGACTTGATCAGAGGACACTTATTGCGCAGATGGTCAGGCGCCCCGCACGCATAACATTTACGGGGATTGACTGGTCGGCGAGGTGGAGGCCGAGTGTTACTAAAGGAAGGCGGGGGTTCTTTCGCGACACGCAAAGAATCGGCGTATCTAACTCCTTCCGCCGAGACGGCCAACGCTTCAAGTTCCGAGAAGGTTTGCGGGCACGCCGCGAAACACAAATATGACCTATAGGGAGGTGAAATTCCCTCTACAATAGCCTGCACAATCTGATCTTCAGGAAAATGAAGGGCAAACACCCTAGTATAAAACTTAATGTCCTGTATGAAATCAGCCAAGTTTTCATCCAAGCGCTGTACCCGATAATAGTATTTCTGAATCAGAGATGACCTCGCGCGGGCAGGAATGAAATTTGCAAGCAAGTGTGCGTGAAAATCTTCAATAGATGACTGTTCAGCAATAGCTCTTACTATCTTATCTGAGAGAACACCAATAGCATAAGGATAGATTATTTGTAAAATTTGACAAGGGGAAAGAGAGAACACAAGGGCGTGATCCTGAAATTCAACTAAAAATCTTAAAAATGAAATAACTTCACTGGTGGTGTTGACAGAAAACTTAGAGATACCTCTTAGCAACATTGCCAATGGATGAGGCAAGCTGCTAAACCCGGGTGACATAGTAGGTAGAGGTTTCAGGGGCAAAGAAGTTAATTCAGAACGGATGTTACTCAACGATGCACGGCGTTCAGACGCGTTGTCCAATGGGGCAGAAATAGTTTGAGCAGTGGGGGTTTTCCTATTTACTTCTCCCTTAGGAGACTCTTCCTCGCTACCTACATTCACTATGGTGGGTTGATCAGATTTGGGAGGAATTTCCCCAGTTAACAATTGAGTGACTTTACTAGGCAATTCAGAAATAGTTTCAAGGAGCGTATTAGCTTCCTTCCTCTGAACGTCATTCACCTTTAGAGACAACAGATCATTAACTCTATTTGAAAAATGATATAGCCTGCCTTGCACACGCTTAATTTGATTAGGAGACGGATCATTTTCATCAAAAAAACTAACGACCGATGCTAGCCCAGTAATGTTCTCGACGATCGTGGAAAGAGAGTCATCAATTTCTTTCTCTCCCAAATTGGGGATGGAAATGGGCAAATCGAGGGAGTCTCTAAGCTTGTTAGTGTCGATAGCAACCGTGCCTCCAGATTGCACGTTTCTAATAGTTAATTCGTAGATCAACTCCTCTTTGCGCAAGTAGTTAAGGAGGAGAACATCGCGAGGGCCAGGCATGATAACAGAAAAATTTTGAAAAACCTCAATACAAAAGTTCCAGCAACTGAGAAAATGGTTAGAGTTCGGATCAAAACAGAGTTTAGCCGTCAAAAGGGGCTAAATTGAGACCCATTCAACCACGCTCTGCTACCACTTGTTACCGTGTTTTGGTGGTAGTTATGCATGAAAGAAGGTGCTGGGTGGTGAAGGGCCTCAAGCTACTAAAGTGAAATTAATTTTAAAATTTAACAAGGTTATATTTTCTTCTCAAAATTAGGTAACAGCAAATTGGAACAGGTACTTAGTAGCCGAAACACGATTGACAAATACATTTACATAGGTACCCCATTTGGGGCTTCAAAAAGTCAGAAACATAATTCTTGAGCCATGAGCCCAACCTTACGATGAACACCATACAACAAAGGGGCCGAAAACCCCCAAACATGCCAGAAACACCGGCTTCCAATTACATCCAAAAGCCTCCTTGAGGCAGAAACACAATTTTCAAAAAGGGCAACTTCCCCTTAAAATACAAGCCTATCATAGGCCACTCCGAACTCCACCTTTAAGCCGTCCTCAAAGGACATATACACAGGGGCAAAATACCCAATCTACTGAGGTCTGTTAAATGACAAGAAAGTTAATGCATGACCTCTAAAATCACAATTTGTGAGGAGGCGAACTTGCACTCCTAATACACTTTGTCTTTAAGACCTATTTTGGCTCTAAGGCCACTGATGCAAGGGCTAATCCCATACTACAGAGGTGACTTAAGAAACTACTAACTTACATTACTGAAGAATAGGTTGCGAAAAATAAGTTCACCTCAAACAATGTGAGTGGGAGCTCGAGAGGGTTAACACTCTCTATCCCAGTATGTCGCTTTACAAGAGAATGGAAGAAAAGAGAAGTTACATTTTAGGAAAAGGTTACATAGGGGAACGCTTAGAACCTGCCCCGAAAGTTAAACTGCTGAGCTGGCAAAGAAAAAATTTATTGATCGGCCATTACCTTATTGTTGACCGCTGCCGAGGAAAGAGGCGCTTCCCGCCTCTTGCTATGTACTTAATACACTGAAAGATGGAATAGAAGTGGCCGGAGACCCTAAAATCAGCAGTTTAAATACTCTCGCAGAAAGTTCTAGGCGTTAGGGGAAAGAAAACACCCTCCCACAAAGATTTTATTGGGTAGGACCCCGCAACAGATTCAAGTTGGGGAAAGATACACCAGATTGGTCCGAAATTAATTGAAAAATTTGTGATTGGATACATTCAAAACAAGGGGAAGAAAGGGGTAAATATTGCCAACTTAAACAATGACAGAAAGAAATTTAACAAAGAACAAACTCCTGAAATTAAATTTTCTTCAACAAAATAGTTCTTTGACTCCGCACTAGGGTGCACTATTGTTGATCTTCAGTAGTGTCCTCTAGAAGAGAAAGTTCACACTTCTTAATACAAGCAAGACAACAGTACGTCGAAAATGACACAGTTCACAAACTCAAAATTTTCCAGGTAGTGACATCTTCTGAGAAATTTGGAAATTAAGACCGTAGATAAAGTTCAGACTTCCTCCAGAAGAGGAGTTTCAACTGGCGCAACTTTTAAATAAACGGTGTGGAGGTGTACCGCCCGGTACAATAATAATAATAATAATAATAATAATAATAATAATAATAATAATAATAATAATAATAATAATTATTATTATTATTATTATTATTATTATTATTATCTAAAGGCTTCGCCTTGTCGCTGCAACCATTGATCTCTTCTCTCTGCGATCCTTTTCATCTCTCCATAACCTTGGCATCCCATCATCTCAACTACCTCTTCAATGATCTTCTTCCTTGGTTTCCCTCTGCCTTTCTTTCCCATCACCTTGCCTTTGAACAAGTTCTTTATGAAGTTATTATGCCGAAGAATGTGACCGAAAACTGACGCTTTTCTCCTTTTTATCGTTGTTATTAAATGTCTCTGGGTGTTTATTTCTCTAAGCACTGCTTCATTAATTTTCTCCTCAATCCAGCTAGTTCTTGTCATCTTCCTCCATAGCCACATTTCCACTGCCTCTAGTCGTTTCACGTCCTCCTTCAAGAGAGTCCATCCTTCACAGCCGTATAGCAGCACACTCCAAATGAACGTTTTGATAAATAATTTATTTTGTTCAGTATTTAAGGATTTATTGGTTAAGAGCTGCTTCTTCTCTTCAAAGGCTTTCTTACACTGGGAAATTCTTCTTTTTATTTCCACAGTGCATCTGTTGTCATCGGTAATAACTGATCCTAAGTAGCAGAACTTGTGCACCTGTTTTATTAAAATATTTCCAATTCTGAGCTGTGCCTCTGGCTTCATTTTAGATTTGCTTACAACCATAACATTAGTTTTATTTACATTAATGTTAAGTTGGAAATCTTTTAAGATGGATGTTAATTTGTTGAGCATGGTCTGCATGTTCTTCTCATTGTCAGCCAGAAGTGCAATATCGTCTGCAAATCTAATACAGTGTACAGTTGTTCCATTTATTTTAATGCCAGGTGTTTTGGATTTAAAAATTTTCATGGCCTCTTCAATGTACAGATTAAATAGAAATGGTGATAAGGAACACCCCTGTCTTACTCCTTTCCTAATTCTCACCTTGCATACTTTATCATTACTTTCGATGTTTATTCTTTGATTGATGTAGAGGTTAAGTATTGCTTTTCTGTCTTTCCAGTCCAAATGAATGTCTTTCATAATTTTGAACAGTCTTTTCCACTGAACATTGTCAAAAGCTTTTTCCAGGTCTATAAAAGCTATATATGTATTTCTGTTAAGCTCCAGTTTTCTCTCTAAGATGGTTTTAAGTGCTATAATAGCTTCCCTCGTTCCTACTCCTTTTCTGAACCCAAACTGATCATCATCTAGATTCTGCTCAATTTTCATTTTGATTCCGTTTTTTAATATGCATGTGAATATTTTTGCTGCATGTGAAACAAGACTTAGTATTCTGTAATTGGAGCATTCTGTTCAATCTCCTTTCTTGTGCAGAAGTACTGCTTTGCTTTCTACAAAATCCTCTGGCATATCTCCGTTTTCATAGCAGTACCTGGTGATTTTGAATAGTTCATCCTTCATCCTTTTTCCAGAGTTTTTCAACAGTTCAGCAGGCAGTTTGTCTGGTCCAGGAGCCTTGTTCTTTTTCAGCTGTTGCAGTGCTGTTTCGAATTCACTTCTCACTATGGGAGGACCTAATTCATCTTGTGAAACCTGGTCTTGTTTTATGATGTACTCATCTACATTGTCAATTTCTTCTCCATTATATAGATTCTCCAAATACTCTTTCCATCTCTTCATTACCTCCTCATCTTCTATTAACAGACTTCCTTCCGTATCTTTTATTACACTGGATTTCATTTTAGCCTTGAATTGTGTTCTTTTTACTTGAATGTATGCTCTGTCAACATTTCCGATCTTCATATCATGTTCTATGCTTTTACAAATGTCATCCATCCATCTTTCTTTCGCCTCTCGGCACTTCTGTGTAACTAAGTTTTTTAGTTTCTTATAGTTTATCATTCCTTCTGGAGTATTTTTCCGGTGTTCTTTGTTTCTTTCCTGAATGAAATTTAGTATTTCTTCAGTCATCCAGTTCTTCCTAGGTTCAAGCGTCTTTTTTTCCTAGCACTTCATCTGCTGCCGTTGTAAGTGAAGCTTTGACACCGTTCCAATCTGTTTCGTTGCAGTTGTTGTACATGATTGTGTCTGTCTTTTCTTCGAATGCTACTTGTGTTAATGGATCATTTAACTTTTCTAGATTCCATTTCTTGCTTCTTGGTTTCCTAAACTTCTTCAGACTAATTCGACATTTTGCTAATACTGGGACATGGTCGCTGTCGATGTCTAAGCCAGGATAGCTATGGCATGACGTTACCTGATTTCTATACCTTCTCTTAACTAGAATGTAGTCAATTTGGTATCTGTTATTATCTCCGAAATCCTTCCATGTGTAACGTCTTCTATTAGGTATGTCAAATACAGTGATCATTATGATCATGTCCTGTTCTTCACAGAAGTCCATCATACGTTCTCCTTTATCATTTGTTCGTCCTATACCGAATCTGCCAGCAACTTTTCTAGTAATATTGCTGCCAACCACAGCATTGAAGTCTCCCATTATGATTATGTTATCTTTGTCTTTGTCTAGTTTAATTATATCTTCTATTTTATTATACATTTCCTCAACTTCATCGTCGTCATGTCCAGTAGTAGGGAAGTATACGTGTATTATTACCATATCTGTTGGTTTGGCAGCTATTTTCACCATCATTATTCTATCATCGACATTATATGTGTTTAGCACGTTGTTTGCCCACTTCTTTCCTAATATTACAGCTTCTCCATATTGTCCACCATTTTCATTTCCACTGTACACAATTCTGAATGGGTCACTGTGGAAATCACCTTTGCCAGGCCATCTAGTTTCACATAATCCCATGATATCTATTTTATTTTCATCCATAATTCGTTTCAGTTCTTTTTTTTTTGCTAGGGGCTTTACGTCGCACCGACACAGATAGGTCTTATGGCGACGATGGGATAGGAAAGGCTTAGGAGTTGGAAGGAAGCGGCCGTGGCCTTAATTAAGGTACAGCCCCAGCATTTGCCTGGTGTGAAAATGGGAAACCACGGAAAACCATTTTCAGGGCTGCCGATAGTGGGATTCGAACCTACTATCTCCCGGATGCAAGCTCACAGCCGCGCGCCTCTACGCACACGGCCAACTCGCCCGGTCGTTTCAGTTCTTCTAGTCTTCCTGTTTTTAGCATTGTTCTTGTATTCCATGTCCCTATTTTAATCCCTTCTCCAAACTTCTGAGGTTTTCGCTTGCTGACGACCTGGGATACCTCAGTTACTCCCCTGCCGGATCTTGGTGTTCGAGTACCATGATCAGTAGTATCTAAGTTACAATTCGTACTATCCATGGTTGCTATACTAGGAAAAATAATGTGGTGGTTTCCCGTTGCGGCTGCATATTTTTTAGCTATAGTTTCCTGAAAGTCCTAACTTTTACCCCTCTCGCCCAAAATCAAGTTTGCCTCACAATCTGCCACACGAGTTGGAAAATTGAAATTAAGCAAAATTGTACGTTTTAGCCGGTAACCTACGGAAAGTTTCAAGATCTTATAATTTTTCACTTTTTACGCCGAAGAATATTGAAATATGGTGGCAATTTAATGACGGTGCAGACCTTCGTTCGAGGTATTTCGCGGCTAAACGGTAAGTCCTATCACAAAACGGATGACACAATCTCCGTTCAATTTGGAGTGATCTACATCATTGGTCCTGTGACATTTTTTCGTCTCTCTCCCTTATAGGGTAGGTTTGGCTGTATATTTCAATTCTTCGTAAATGTTGTGCTTTTTACACGTATGTTACTTAGATTGACAGACTTATAGGAAAGCAGAAATCATAAAATTTAGCACGCATATTGACACAACCAATGGTTATATGCGAACCAAATTTCATGATTCTAGCTTCCACATAATTATGTGTAAATAATGTGCAATGTTAAAAAAGTACCCAAATTTAAACCCATTGAAATATCGTAACTCAATCGAACACATAAATATGGGAGATACGAGAAAATGATTGAAGACCAAACATGTAGAGCAAAAAAAGGGACGTCTGAGGATGCAAACCGTTTGTTGGTATGATGTACCGTTTAGGAGCATTAAATCTCGAAACGAAGGTTTGCACTAACGAACGTGCCCATGCTTATCTCCCATATATCTAAATATAATCGTAATGACCGTCTGCCTGTACATTGACTATTTTGGCGGAATTCCCGTACAGTTATCTGTTTCAGGAGTAATAATGACCATCTGCATACTTCTTAGATTTAGTGTCTGTTTGTTTATCTGCTTGTTCTTATCTGTGAGTTCTTATAACTTGAAAACCACTGGATGCAATTCTACCAAACTTGATATTTAGAAGCCACCTATCCAAGGGCCATTATTATTTCTGAATACCTAAATTTACTGGAGGTTTATCCGAAACCGAAACCACGATTTTGCACTGCCTCAAATCCATTTCTAAAACATTTTTTCTCGTGTGAAATTTTCTACAGGAGTTTTAATAAGTGAGATATCACGAACGGTCGGTTTTGCAGGTTAAGTCCAGCGGACATAGAGCAAAAGGTGTTTTACGTGGAGAAGTTTCCTTATCTATCTATATAAATAAAATCGTAACGACTGTATGTGTCTGTACATTGACTATTTTGGTGTTTTCATACAGCTACACGTTTGAGGGATAATAATGATCATCTGCATATTTTTGGTGTACTTTCCTGAAAGTCCTAATTTTTACTCCCTTCACCCAAAATTCAGATTGCGCCATAATGTGCCAGACGAGCAAGAAAATGAAAATTTGGCAAAATTATACGGTTTAGATTGTAAAACTTCCAAGATCGTTAAATTGTTCACTTTTTATCCCCGAAGAGTATCGAAATATTGAGTCAATTTTAATGATGGTTCAGACCTTGGTTTCGATGTATTTCGTGGGATAAACGGGAAGTCCTTTCACATAACGGATGGGACAATCTCCTTTCAATTTGGAGTGATCTTCAACCTTGGTCTTATGAATTTTCGTCGTATCTGTATCCCTTATACGTTAGATTCGTCTATATTTCTCGATGTTACGTAAATTTGGACTTTTTACATGCATAATTCATACTTTCAATCACTTACAGGAAGGATAGAATCATCAAACTCTACACGAACATTGGCCCACCCAATACCCATATGTGAGTCAAATGAGTCAAATGCTATGTCTATAATTATCCGAAAAGTAACGCAATGTAAGATAATCTTACACAAATTTCAACGTATTCAAAGTTTATGACTCAATCTGACCCATGAATAGATGAGATGCGAGAAAATATCATAGGACTAGCAATTTAGGCCACTAAATATTTCGTCTTATGGTACAATCTTTTGTCGATATGACGTACCGTTTTGCAGCAGTTAATCTGTAAATAAATGTCTGCAATAATTTAAACATGCATATACTTTTGTATGTCGATCTCTATATATTATTTGATGTCGATTTGTAGCGATCGAGAAAGGGTGTAATCAGTACTCCCCACACCGACTTTGACTGGCGATAGGAATGGGGGTCCTTCTCCAACTCCTGTGTAACTGGCATTAGTAAGGGGGGCCTACCATTGTAGTGCATAATTCACTTCTCGATTTGACTTGCAGAAGGCAAGGGAGCGTGCAATTTTCTTCAAAACTCCCCTTCCAGAATGTGATTGGCTGTGGCTAAGGGTGCCCGAAATTATAAACAAATGTACCCTTCTAAAATGTGACTAACATTAGGCATAGTGGCCTGCTATTTTAATGGAAACTCACCAACTCAGTGTGACTGGCAGTAAGCTGGCTGGCAGAAGGAAAAGTGGCCTGTCATTATAATGATAACTGCACAACTCAATTTTGACTAGTAGTAGGGAAGTTGCCTGCTATTATAATAAAAACTCCTCAGGTGAAATCTGTCAGGAATTAGGAAAGGGGGCCTGCCGTTTTAACGAAAACTCCCCAAATCGATTGTGACCGCGCAGTAGGCAAGTGAGCCTGCCGTTATCATCACAATTCCGCAGCCCACACTTTACATCGGAAAGAACGAATGGGGACCTCCCCATGCTATTTCTCGGATAACGCTAAGGGATATGCAATTTTAAAACAATCTTATTTACTGCACGCACAGTATTTACTTCGATATCCGTATACAATGTACAGTAGAACACCGTAGCGAGGCACGGGTACATTTGCTAGTTATGCTATAAATTGTATAACGTTGTTTCACGGCTCCATGGCCTGAGCCCCACCGTATCACCATCATAGGTTCTCTGCTTATCGGCAGGTTTTCGCATGCGTTTTCCAAGCTGATCTGCCTTCAGCTATCCTTTATGTATTCCAGTATCTTCCACTAATCTTCACATTGTCTATCATCCGATACCTCTTTCTTTCTCTAAACCTTCTCCCTGCAACTTTTGCTTTCATTGCCTGTGTTAATAAACTTTCCCTTCGTAAACAGTGACCTAAGCAATTATTCTTTCTCTTTTGAACGGTTTCTAGCATTGTAGTGCTTTCTTCACGTACTGTTTCCAATACTTCTTCATTCCTTAATTTGTCTTGCCTATTGATCTTCTCCACTTTCTCCATACCCACATTTGAAAAATTTTCAATATTCTTTCTTCCTCCCTTCCCAAAATCCAAGTTTCTGACCCATAAAAAGCACCTCATTAATTAAGGTTCGTATTCAGTGGGCCACTCATCAGTACCCTTTGCTTCATATATGCTTCCTTCGTCATTGCGATTCTGTACTTCACCTCATCCAAACAATATTGATCCATTCTGATTCTGCTTCCTAAATATCTGAATGCAGACACTTGTTCTATTTCATTCCAAAGTTCACACATGGTAAGTTCAAATTTTCCAGCATGATATTCATATTTTCTGAGTTTCTGCTAGGGCCAGCAAATGTGATGCATTGAATTTTCTGTCCTCCCTCATTAACACCTTGATTACTTTGATATCAACTTCGAATTATTTCCTGAAATTATACATAACCGAGTAAAAAGCTAAACTAAACTATCAGCGCTCATTAATTGAGGATGCTACTATACCGTTAAGATGTGCAGTGAATAAGATACAATTGAGGGGAATCATTTTTGTGAAGAATTTACCATTCAATATATATTTAAATATATTTAAATTTACAATTGTCTCTCTCCATTGTTACCACCATTTTCCCGGTTATTAATTTACAAAATTCTTCCTAAAAACAATTATATTTTCGTTCGGCTATTTCTGGGCTGGTGCGGCTCTTGTAACGCAGATCTTCAGAGGAGGTGGGGGCAGCATCTGCAGTGTATAGGAAATGCGTGTTATTGTAGTGGAGGATAGTGTTGTGTGGGTTGTGTGAGTTGCAGGGATTACGGGGACAGTACAAACATCCAGTCCCCGAGCCAAGTGATTTAAGGTTAAACTCTCCGATCTGGCCAGTAGTCGAACCCGGGACACTCTGAATTATGCTGACCATTCAGTCCCCAATAAGAGTGAACTGGAGAGAAGTAGTTGAGACCAGGGCAGGGAAGACACATGTGAGTTGCTCGTGGAGTCCCAAGAAGAGGTGGACACTATCTACTTGGGGTTACTTTTATGGACCTTCAATTAGTGTCCGTATTCAACAAATTACAGTCTCTTGTATAAAGATCAAAAAATGCAGGATACTCCGAGTTTTGATCATTTATTTGCTCACCGGGTGAGTTGGCGCTGCGCTCAGTGTCGCGCAGCTGTGAGCTTGTATTTGGGAGATAGTGGGTTTGAACCCCACTGTCGGCAGCCCTGAAGGTGGTTTTCCATGGTTTCCAATTTTCACACCAGTAAAATGCTGTGGGTGTACATTAATTAAGGCTACGATCGATTCCTTCCCACTCCAAGCCTTCCCCACCCCATGGTCGCCATAAGACCTGTGTCAGTGCGACGTGAAGAAAATAGTAGAACAATAAAATAAAAATCAACTCAAGGAGCACATTGAAGTAATTCGTTGCAAATTTAGGCATATATTTGCTTATTGGGAGGAGCAATATCTGGTTGTGTAGTCCCTGGATTCTCGTTATGGCTACTGTTGCCGGAATCTCAGTGCAAGTGAGAAAATCTCTATGGCTAAAGTCAGATGTCAACAACCACGTTAAACTTCATCTACTACTTTATAGATGTTTTTCAAGTTGCTGTGTCATTTGACTTGTGAGAATGGGAACAAGAGACAATCATGTTGAGAGCTTCCGACAGTGCATTTCGAACCCACTACCTCTCGAATTCAAGCTGTAAGTTGCGTGACTCCAACCGCTCGGCCAACTTGTTCGTGAGTAGAGAGATCAGGTAATAGTTTATGACCGTGTATTAACCAGGAATGCAGATTAATCGGAGGACAACCAAATGCGTCCCGTATAACAGAAACAACCCTATTCAGTTTTTGTATTTATATTGAAATATTGCTTATACAATTGCTGCCAAGATATTGCACAGAATTTATATTTTGCAACAGTAGTAGAAAGATCATGAATAATGCTATACATCACGCACCTTCTGAGAAGACTGCTGATATTTCTAACGAAACACTCCAGTTGTCCATTCTGTAATTAAATTATCGGTCATTTGAGCTGTCTTCTGTCAGCTGTGTTAGAATCATAGCACCTGAAAAACATGTAATGACCCTGGAGGAGTTTAAGAAAATTGTGAGAAATTTTACCAGTTTTCTCACTTCTCATTCTTCCAACCACACCAGCTTAACACGTGTGCTGAAGCTTCACATCAATATGATTGTAAAGTAAATCAGGAACAGTAAATATATTCAATTGCAATATTGAATCTGAAAGTAATGTCAGTACACAAAAGAGTACTTATGGAAAAATAATGGAATAAAACAGATTAAATGTAGTTCCAACGCTTGCCATAGATAAAGCTACTTTCCTCCATTAAGGATTTCAACAAGATTTTTCAAATCAAGGGTGGAAGAATAAGCCTGCCAATTATATATAGTAAGTTCAAGAATTTAATCATACGTGCCGTATGGGTATTAATACGAGTTTTTCCTTCACCGACTAAAATTTCGTGTAAATTATTACTAGTCAAATTAACGCAGGAAGCCACTGCACCACGGTATTATGAAATAACAATTATTATTGAATGCAGTTTCTTTATTACATGTTTTAGGACGCAACACACAACGCTGCTCCATCTGTGTGCACTCTACAGTGTTTGTTCACAAATAACCTTTCTTGAATCACTACACAGAACGTTACTCGTCCCCTTCTTGTTGGATGTAGCATCAAATAGTACACAGTTGTTTTCACCAGATCTTGGAAATCCGGGGAGCCAGCCGAAGAAGTCTGTGGAGTTCATCTTCTGATCTGTGAAGTAAAGTAAATTCTGTTACTAACCTCGTTATTAGGGGGTGGATCTTGACCTAACTTCCATGTTTTTTGGCACATAAAGAAGTGAATGCAAAATGATCGAATGTCTAACAGCAAACAACACAATAGAGTAGAAGAAATTGTTTCATTAACAACACCGCAGCATATCAGTAAAATGCTCTTCCAGGGATTTGTTTTTTTACAATTTGCTTTACCGACACAGATAGGTCTTGTGGCGACGATGGGATAGGACTGGGAAGGAAGCGGCCGTGGCCTTAATTAAGGTACATTCCTAACATTTTCCTGGTGTGAAAATAGGAAACCACGGAAAACAATCCTCAGTTCTGCCGACAGTGGGGTAAGCTCACAGTTGCGTGCTCCTAACCACACGGCCAACTCGCCCGGTCAGGGATAGTTTATGACCGTGTATTAGACAGGACTGCAGATTAAGTGGAGGACAGTATAACAGAAACGACCCGTATTCAGCTTTTTATTATTTGTATTGAAATGCTGCTTATACAATGTACTGGCTGCCAAGATATTGCACAGTGTTTATACTTGCAACATAAGACATGTTAATGCCGAAATGAATACGCTTAATTCTTCCAGGGGAATACACACTAATTGCAGTCTGTCACGTGCATCAACCCGAAGAATGAGTTGTAAAACGTTTTCTTTGAGGAATGACCGGAAGCAATGTCAAATGTGCCTCCACATGTATTTACCTTAACCTGGGTAATCAGTAGCGTGGACAGAATTTCAGATTGGGGAGGGGGGAATTACGGTAGGTGTTCATCCGGATTTTTATTTTGGTGGGTGTCCAAATAGGTGCTATCAAATATATAATAAGGAAATTAGTGGCCTTGGCTCCTAGTAAGAGTGGTGGATTCGTGAGGATTTTGGAAGCTAACAATAATATGCATTACATACAAAATGCGTATTAAAAGTACATTTGTTCTGGGTGATTTCCAACAAAAGAGTAGCGTTACAAAAATTTTGCAATGTTTGGGTTAGGAAGAATTGAGAGAAAGAAAAAGAGCTGCTCGACTAAGTGGTATGTTCCGAGCTGTCAGCGGAGAGATGGCGTGGAATGACATTAGTAGACGAATAAGTTTGAATGGCGTTTATAAAAGTAGGAGAGATCACAATACGAAGATAAAGTTGGAATTCAAGAGGACAAACTGGGGCAAATATTCATTTATAGGAAGGGGAGTTAGGGATAGGAATAACTTACCAAGGGAGACGTTCAATAAATTTCCAATTTCTTTGAAATCATTTAGGAAAAGGCTAGGACAGCAACTGCCACCTGGGCGACTGCCCTAAATGCAGATCAGTATTGATTGATTGATTGATTGATTGATTGATTTGTTAAAACTCGTAGTATGACTGGACTCTTTGCCACCACGCCCCCCCCAACCACTGCATACGCCCTTATCTTCATCTGCTATTCTCTTTCCAACATAACTGCAGCATTTCATATATTCTGAGTATAAGTGAAGCGAATGCAAGAATGCATAGTTGAATAAAGATGTAATATTCTGGTTTAGAATAAATACGGTTTTCACACACACACACACACACACACACACACACACACACACACACACACACACACACACACACACACACACACACACACACACACAGACACACGCACGAACTTACACGAACATATATATATATATATATATTTATAGGACGTAAGTGGTATGGGTATTATAAGAGCATCCGTGGCTCAAGAGGCAGCGCGTCGGCCTCTCACCACTGGGTTCCGTGGTTCAAGTACCGGTCACTCTATGTGAGGTTTGTGCTAGAAAAAGTGGAGGCGGGACAGGTTTTTCTCCGGGTACTCCAGTTTTCCGTGTCATCTTTCATTCCAGCGACACTCTCCATTATCATTTCATTCCATCTGTCAGTCATTAATCATTGCCCGAGAGGAGTGCTACAGGCTTCGGCAGCCGGCACAAATCCTATCCTCGCTGCAAGATGGGGGGTTTAATTCATTACATCCCTGACCCAGTCTTTGAATGGAAAACAGGCTGTAGGTTTTAATTTTTCAAGGAGTATGGGTATATGTATTGTGCTACTTGGTAAAGAAGAATACCTGTCACAATATATGCTAGGTAGCATTTACCTTGTCCTACTAGTTTCCATCGGAAGCCTGGGATACAGAATATAGCAGTATAAAGTTACAGTTTGGTAACGCTAATATATGTATGTATATTTTAGCGTGCCAGAAGGCAACGACACGGAGTTCTTGCCGTCACAACACCCTTTTAAGGACTACCGGCCCAAGCTGAGATTTAAACTTGTAATCTCGGACTCAGAAGGACAGTGACTCAACCAACTGAGCCATATGAAAAGGAGGTGCTTGTACTTAATGTTATAAACAGGTACTGTTATTGTTTTTACAAAGTTTTTTTTGAGGAGAATTTATTAAGATGTACCTTTTCCAGCTGTCCTAAATGCACGAGGCCGTACGGAAGAACAAGCTGGAAGCTAAGGAGACTTGCAGGGTTGTCACTTCTTTCTCGGTTTACTTTTAGGCTTGCTTATTATAGAATTTCCCTTAAGGCACTCTGCATTTATCCCCAACACTGACATAGTTAAGAAAGACATGGGATGGGGAAGATACAGCCTTGTTTGTTGGTGCAATAGAGTTGTGTGTGTGCAAGTTGCTCTACGTCACATTGACACTGACAGGTCTTATGGCGACGATGGGACAGGAAGGGGCTAGGAGTGGGAAGGAAGCGGCCATGGCCTTAATCAGGTATATCCCCAGCATTTTCCTGGTGTGGAAACGGAAAACCACGGAAAAACGTCCTCCGGGCTGCCGACAGTGGGGTTCAAGCCCACTATCCTCCAAATACTGGATACTGGCCACAATTAAGCGACTGCAGCTATTGAGGTCGGTACACAATAGAGTTGGCCTTGAGTCTCCAATAATCGAAATGTCTTTGACCAGGGAGGTACACATTCACGGGACGTAGTACCAAGGTTGTACCATTTTTCCTTAAAGAAGACAAATTGAATGAAGATTCAACGTCCTCAGAAACGAAGAACTCTATTATTAATTTTACGTTCAGTTCCAATAACGCAGCCGGCTTATGTTAACAGTACAGAAGATATGATTTCGATTGTTGTATACAATTATACGTAATGATAAAAAGAAATCCATTCTGGAGATCTGTGACCTCTCTCGGTAGCACCGGCTTTCTGTTCACAACCCCGTCCCAAGGAAAAGTGGTATCCACGCTACTGGCCTGGACTTACTTTCTGGGTATGCCACTCAATCCACTCACCATTTAAGGTACAAGGTAAGCCCGAAGATTGGTTGGATACGCGAAATTCACCACCATAAATGATGTCGTTATGGTTCAAATGTACTAAAGAAAAGTAAGCATAGGGTTCATGGAATTTTAAATGCTATCATCGTTTGCGACGGGATCTACGGTTTTAAGTATAAACCGAATCAATAGAACGTGACTTCCCACTTCAAAACGTTTCCATGCATTGACTGCGCTTCAAGCCTCGGCCGTCTTGAGAGAAGATAGAACCATTGAAACTGAGCTATCACGCCCGCCAATTGCAAAATAGTTACCCTCATTTTCGATGTTACTCTTTGAGGTTTCATTCAATCCCCGGGCATTTGACAAACCAGACATGCCTAATTATAGAACTTAGGAAAGCATCCGCCATTATGTATAGATACTGGATGCTAGTGCTGCTGCTAGAGTACAAAAATTTCGCAACTTACCAGGTTTTGGCTTCTTTATGACAAAAGGTTTCCTCTTCAAAAAGGTCACTAATATGCCACAAAATGAGAAACTAACGTTCAGTTCCCAATCCTGTCACAGTCTTACCAATACTGCGACTTAAATACAGAACATCTGTCAACCATGGTACAACCCGAAAATCTCGATCACATTGTGCCAGGGTTTCTGGGATATTGCTTTTTCCAGGAACCGAAGTACAAATGCTGACATGATGTTTTAAGCTTGTAAATGTTTTTTACCGTGGCGCCGTTATCTTGGTGGGTACGGAGTAATGCCTTGCTAATTGCCCTTCTCGTCATCGTCATCTCTTGACATTTTTCAACGTGTGGTTATATTTCCAATACTGCGGTCAATGTAGGGGAATACCCCCGCATCACAATCATAAGTGCTTTTCTTTTATTCAAGCTCCTTCAAGCAGTACAGACATAGAGAGTTATGTGTGGCCCTTTTGAGTCTTGATAGTTGATTCTTTGTTAATATAATTTAATTTAACATTTCAGCATAAGTTCTTAATTTCTTAGTACCGTACCTTAAACACCGGCTGATGGTCACTAGTTTCAGGAAATATTTTGGGAGCGCCCGGCCTCCGGCCCTCCTTCCCCCTGGCTACGCCAGTATCGTGGTTCATTATTATTCTGGGTTGACTTGAACTCATTTCAATAACATCTTCCAACGTACTTGTATTCATCCTCCTTTCGCTTTGTGTGGATAGATGGCATAGGTATCCCATCTTGTGTCGGAGATAGTTTTCTTTACCTTGTCTTGCCTTTTATTGTTCTTTGATTTCACTTTACACTAATCCAAGAAGAAAATGGAGGCGATAAGTTACCGAATTGCTTTCCTTTACTACTGTGTTGTTTTGTTCGACTTAAAATGTGAATACTCGCTGTTGAATTACGATCTGTTCATTTTTTACTCTTGAGATGCTGCAGATCGCGTGGTCGGTAGATGCAGAGTGGGTTGTTGTCCCATATGCTCTGCACTCTGACCGGCCAACCGAGCAGAGCAGAGGAGAGGTGGTCACGGCTCTACCGTGGCTCTACGCCTCTGCATTCGGGAGACATTCCTGGGGCACAGCGCTGCATTTCTCGCCTGGCCTTGCCCGTCGGCTGTCTTGAGAATGGTTTTCCGTGGTTTTCCATTCTCCTGCACTAAGACGAATGCCGGTACAGTTCGTAGTATAGGCCACCCCCTCTCTTTCTCCGCACATGTTATTCAGCGCAACAAATCTCCCGGCCTGAGAGACGGCGTAACCGTCTAAGAGGCCCACCTCCCGTTTCATAGTAGTAGTAGGAGCAGCAGATCGCGTATGTAACATCTTCCTCTTACTAATGTAGCCTCTTTTGCCCTTCCTTTGGCGTGGTTACCATAGGTACTTTGTAACGTTGTTTGGACACTGTTCATTATTATCTTATCAACTATGGATCTGACCTGACTTTAGGACGTGATGTTGCCTCGTTCTGATTTTTTACTTAGCTGCCTCTTGGTGTAGCACCTCGTGTACGTGCTGTCTTGTATGGTTGAGGGTTTGTGTAATTGTTTGATATGTGCCTTTATGGAGACGGAATTTTGATTCCCAGCATCAGGAATGTTTTATGAGATCGGTACAAAGGAGGTTTTTTTTTTTTAGTAAACTGTTGGGTGCTGGAGGCAAGGTTATAATTCCTGGAGGTTTTCGTGTTTAAGGTATTGGGTGCGATAGTGCCTTGGTGAAAGACAATGTTTGTAGTAGACGTAAATATTATTCCTGGAATATGTGACAACCCCATTTATTAAACTACGATGTAAAAAAATGGCACTGCTCTTCCATGACTGTTTTCTCTGCTTGGTATTGGGAGGGTCTGTGACGATTGGGCTATCACTATCAGCAAATGACTTTTTTTAGTTAATTTCCTCTTATGTATCCATAGCCAACGGCCGTAGCCGTGTTGAAACACCGGATCCCGTGAGATCTCCGAAGTTTAGCAACATTGGGCGTGGTCAGGAGTTGGATGGGTTGCCACGCGCTGTTGGTGAGGGTAAGGGAATGGAGGAGCGGAAAGGAACTGGTCACCCTACCGTACGTAAACTCCGGCTCAGGAACACCTCTGCGGAGGTTCGTACCTGCCTTCGGGCAGAATAACCCTTACCTACCTATGTATCCATACGTCTGTTTATAATTGTCACTTTTCTGCCCATTTATTTTGACTTTCCCATACGTAGCAATGGTAACAACTCATGTTTATCCTTGCCCTATCCATGTTTAGGCGGCCCTCCATTTTTTAATATGGACATTGCCATGACCGTTGATTGTTCTCTTTTGCGTTTGGGACATTTTCTTTCGTCAACTTTCCCTTTTGTTATTGATATTGGTTTTCGGGTAAAAGTTGATCGTTATAAGAAGCGCTTTCAATCTAAGTGGACGTGTTTATTGGGCTCAATTTATAATATATTATACTCTTGGTCTATATCACTTTCCTACAACAGGTATGAGATTGTCAGCCCACGTATTGATGGACGTATTTTCAATCGAGAAGGAAGATTAACGTCTTAATCGAGGTGTAGATTACACGACTCGTATTTATATTGCTGCGACATGCTGAATTCCACTCAACTGAGAAATGATATGTATGTTTGAAAGTATGTACTCCATCCCTTTTTTTTTATGTATAACAATATGGCCCGCGTTCATCTTTTAAATTTTTTTTCAATAAATCTTATATGTGAAGCATCCCTTCCTCCATTTGGTACCGTAGTTACGACACAGTGCCCTGTTTTCGCATGCTACTATTATGCGTATGTCTCTGCGGTGAATGTTTATGTGTGTTCCTTTCTGTAAGTTATTATCTACGAAAAGGGTGCGGTACACGAACTCTCGTTCACTCCATCGCTGCAAGAGCGGCCTAGCGTCTATAAACCTATCGATCACATTCGTAATAAATTTTTGACACTGGTATGATTTTCTGTGATTACATCTAACTCATGAAATTAGGAAGTGAGTTTAACTCCTAATTCTGATCACAGAGACTGTTAAATGCCCAGAGAAGAGATGAAACTGAGGAATGTGAGTGTGAGAGAGGAGGGCGGTCACAGTAGTGTTCTGTACAGCGGCGGAGGTTTAAAGAGCACCGTTAACAGAAGATGGTCGACTTTACAGATTAATGACCCTAGAAAAAACAATTAACGAAAACCGAAATTTTCTTCCAGATACTACTGAAAACGAACACAATATAATGCCTGGTAAATTTTAAACCTTGGATACATGAAATGTGCGCTGTTGAGGAAAAGAAGCGCGTCTTATGCGGTTTATCGCATTAAGGGGTGCCACGTACTACAGTAATTAGAAATTGCTGTCATACGGAATTAAGAGGTGTTAGACTTACCTAAGACATTCATCCAAGATCCTGAAGAACTCTCTCGGTGTACTCCAACCCACGGACAACATCCAGCCCACTTGTACAGAGTTTCGAACTCTTCCTGGGACTCCAGGAGCAGCATACGAGTGCCTTCCTTTCGGCAAGCCTCCACTCCATCTCTCCAGTTCATCCCTTTAGGAAGAATTTTGTAATATCCAAAACCGGGAAAGTGATGGTAGCCCGGCAGTGGTACAACTGATGATGAAAAAGACAATAGGCCTATATGAATGTTCATGAATGTTAAAATGTCAGAATACTATTGTATTACACTTTCAAGGTTCATACTGTATTATTTCCGCTGTTGCGTTGCAATTCACTTAGATAAAAATTACCTTACTCTGATATAGAAATAATTTGCCAAACATTATCGACTCAGTTACGTCGTATTAAATATACATCTTAAATATTCGTTTATATTATCATCAGTTTCTAATTGCTGATTATGGGACGTTTTGGGATATAAACTGATATGACAAAATATCAATAGTAAATGGGAATTTGTGTACTGAAAATGATGCCAGAAATGTTAAACAATTGAATATTAAATAGCGAGTTACAATCTCCTGTTTTCATCATTAAATAAAAAGGGAAAATTATATTGATAGGGGATACTATGTGAATGATAATGGCAAATCTATGTTTACAATCCAATGTGGGGATGATTATTGAAGATTTATTGAGGCACTGAAAAGGAGAAAGAGTTTTGCGTCATCATTTCTAAACTATCTTTTTGTATCTCGCCTATTAAGAGTGAAAAGAGCTATTGGTATGTTCCAAACCTGTACCAAGCAGTATTAGAACGCTTTAAAATATAGGAAAAGGGATGCAGTTCGTAGCTAGGTGGACCTGCAGAAGGTTTTCCAGACACCTAGGCTCACATACACTAGCATGTTTCACTACTGCCTACTCAGTGACTACAATGTTAACATCCACATTCAAACACATCAGGTGTAGTAATGTACAGTAACATGAAGCAACACGTCGAGACAACCAGATAGTTTCATGCTGACTGCGTACACCTAACGAGAATCCTATCATGACAAAGAAGAAACTGGACAGATGAAGAAGAAACTACTGTGGACAACAGGAAGATCATATAATGTTATTTCTGAACTTGCATCAATTTTCAGTGGGTTTATTCCACGATATTGAAGAAACATTACTGGTTGTAGGCTTTTGGTTCGTTTCTACAGATCAAGACCTTCACTGAACGATTTTTGAAGACTTCAACTGCGAATCAAGTATGGAACTAACTTGGTGCTGCCATTTAAGAAGCGACACCATCCAGACCATTTACGATCCTGAAAATGGAATGAAAGTACTCAAAGAAAATCGCTGTCAATCAACACATTTCCTGATATAAGGTTTCCCACAACAGAAACAAAAAAATACAATACGAAATGACAATAACCTACGAACGCCAAGCAGAGTATATTGATACGAGAAGAAAATGAGTATTAGTGAGAATAAGTATATGTTGATTGGAAAGAAATCTAAGCCAAAATGAAATAACACATATGCTGCATCGCTAGTGGTTCAACACCAGACAAACAAAATTTCAATGAAATATTTGGATGCAGACAACACAATGATGTGAAACCAGGGACTGCGATGCATTGATTGGAACTGAAGCTTTCCCTTCAGTTGTTGAGCAAGAGAGGTGCATTTAGGAATATACATATCTCAAATCACCGATATATTTTCCTATACTTTCAGCTCAAAAAACAGTAGTTCACACTCTACCTCGTTGACAAATTTGATGCTTTAAATATTTTTTTAGTTTTGGCTTGCGTTTCTTTGCATTCAGCATCTACTTATTTTCCCAAATACTAATTTTCCTTCGTATCAATATACTCTGCTTGGCATAGATAGGCAGTCATTTCGTATTTCATTTGTGCTTCTGTTGTAGAAAACCTCATATCAGTGGGAATTAAACGATTTAATTTGGCAGGTAGTTAATATCATGCAATATTCACTAGTTGATTTGATAATGCATTATCCTTTATAAAGATTACTCTCTCTACCGTATTACTATGTTTCTCTCCTCGCGATACCGTTGTATCGATATGTCACTGTACAGCCTGCGGAGCTGCAAATGATCGTAGAAGAGAATCGTAGGTGAGGTCGCAGAAGATTATCCTGGACGAAGAACCTCCAACAGCTAGTTGATATGTACGATAGCTACGGCAACTGTAATACAGAAAAACTTACACAATGATGGTCAACAAAATTCTGTGAGTAGTCGGCCCTATAAGAAGAATTGCAACACTGCTTTTGTACAGACACCTTACCAGATAGGAAGGTACCATTTTTCAGGACAATGCTATTATTCAGTTTTAGTAATTTCCTCATTCACTGGGGTTCGTATTTTTCGCGCATTATCTGACCCATCATCTGTTGAATATTATCATTATTGTGGAAAGTAATATGGGATATAGGATAAGGTCCCCATTACCTTAATAAACATGGAACAGACATTTGACAGCTGATGGCGGAACTGTTGAGGATCCAACCAGCCTTCGGGCTGAGGACTAAACATATGCATCAAGGTATATAGAGAATTAGCGAAAATGATAGCGACAACTCACCCGTTTTCATGATAAATAAATTTTGGGGCCCATTCAAGCAGGTTTTCCACGTAATCCAGTAAATGTAAAGGTGAATGCTGCTCCCCTACGCTTCTACGATGTGAATTTATGGCAATTGAATTAATACACTTCCTATTGAAAACACAGTAAATAAATTATATAGAATTTTCGAAACCGAACACTGAAGTTCAATTTTCAGTGCAGATGATATACATACGGTTGTTTAGGACGCTTCAGTTCAGAATAGTGTGTTGTAGATAGCAAACAAAAAATTTCCTTCACAAGAAATCTTGACCAATTGTAACATTGATAGAAAATTATTTCGTTAGCTTTTTTAGCCCTCTGGTTCAGATTATCAAGAGACATTTGTCAGGTTCCATATGTTCTGGAAGTTGGGAGGTGTTAATGATTCCAAAGTGTCGCTGCCTAGCCAATGAGGCGTGAATAAAAGTGCATCGGAATGATAAAAGTTAGTTATAGTGTTAAAATCTCTTCTCCTAAGCTGAGCAATTCTCGTAGTTTAACTACTTGTTTCTAGATCCAATAATGTTTAAGGTGTCATGACGGTCATTGGTGAGAGACTCACACTGGGTGGTGTTCTAATGCCCATTAAGATTGTTCTCTGTCCACAGAGGCTCATGCCAACTACCGTCAATTCGCGTTTCCATGGATGACCTCCTCAGTCAGTTTGTATCATCCCAGTAATTACGATTATTTGAAACTATACAATAACATTTCTTGTACAGAACTGATTGTACGTAGATATTAGTAATAATTTGCCGTACTCTTTCTAAAATAATATAGGAACGAATTGTTGCCTGGAATGGAGGTGAGTGTCGGACTATCAAGTAATGTCCGTCCTTCTCCCCTTAGCGGAAGACTACAGACAGTATCATGTAAAATACGAATTCCTCATCCTGTGGAGTTTATCATTTCTCCCGAACAATTGTTTTACGGTATACGTTAGTATAGGTTTCTGCTGCTCAACATTCACACATTAACTGAGAAAGTAGGACGAGAGTATAGGAGGAGGATGCAATGCTGGTGAGAGATGGTAGTCCCGGCTCAACGACGAAAATGTATGCGGGACCAGCAGAGAGTAAGTCAATCTTCCCGGTGAATTCTTGAGAGTCGCGAGACGGAAACTACCTTGAAACCCTGGAAGGTAAGTAACAACAGAGAAGGCACTTAAAATGTTCTCGAGATATAAAATGCGAAAATGTCTTGCTTGACTAGTGGAATCAGTGTCGTTTGACTCAGTCTCGAGTCAGTCGCGTGTGAGTTACGAGAGAGTCGTGAGCCAGTTAGTCAATAGCGAGTAAGATGGTCCTGGTTACGGGAAGTGCGGTGAGTTGAATAAAGACCACCCCTGTGAATGATGCTGTGTTACGAGAGGTCATGTTGGAGAGCGCAAGAGAATGTGCACTATTACATTAGTGAGTTCAGGCTGTGACGGTTGGTAAACTCAAACATGAGTGAAATTTTAATAGCTGCAAATAGTATATTTCAATAAATTCAGTCAACTTCTATGGCTAGATATTTAAGCCTTAAGCACTCCTATAATTAACCACATACCTGTTGATCTGAAACAACAGGGATATTTGAGAGTGCTAACTCATAGCGTTTAAAATTGAAACGTATCCGTTTGATTTTTGTGAAGGTAGGATAGCCAACGAAGGTGTATATTTTATTTTCAAAATACTTTCGATGAGAATTTTAAGCATCGAAATCTGAAAATATTTGAGGAGGGTGCCCCTTTACAAGTGTACAATATTTGTGTTACTTGTATAAACCACCTTTACGGAATAAGAAAATTAAACCATTAAATCAGTACATGTGTTTAGTAAGACAGGAATTAAGAAGACTGTGGGTTTCCTTTTTATACCTACGGTTACAAAACGCGTCAATTACAGGGTTGTCTGGGCTCCTGGCAGCAAAGTCGTCAAAAAGAATATCGTCGTTGCCGGAACGAAACCTCCTATGTGATACTATTTTTGGAGATATACTGACCCGCAGCACATACGTTATGAAGAGCGAGAATGCCTTGACAACTGCCACACAATATTGCACCTTAGATGACAGAACATTATCGGCCAAAGTTCTAAGCTAAAATATTTCACATAGGAGGTTTCGTCCCGGCAACGACGATATACTACCTGTTGGTGGTACAATGGTGGTGACAGGTGACAGCTCCTCCTGTTACTGCTAAGTTTTCTGAGGACGAGTGCTCTGCTGTCATCACAGTCCTCCTAAAGAATATACTACCTGTTGGTGCTACAGTGGTGGTGGCAGGTGACAGCTCCTCCTGTTACTGCTAAGTTTTCTGAGGACGAGTGCTCTGCTGTCATCACAGTCCTCCTAAAGAATATACTACCTGTTGGTGGTACAATGGTGGTGACAGGTGACAGCTCCTCCTGTTACTGCTAAGTTTTCTGAGGACGAGTGCTCTGCTGTCATCACAGTCCTCCTAAAGAATATACTACCTGTTGGTGCTACAGTGGTGGTGACAGGTGACAGCTCATCGGGCAGTCTGTTACTGCTCAGTGTTCTGAGGACGAGTGCTCTGCTGTCATCAGAGTCCACCTAAAGAATATACTATTCGTCCGTGCTACAATGGTGATGACAGGTGACAGCTCATCGGGCAGTCTGTTACTGCTCAGTGTTCTGAGGACGAGTGCTCTGCTGTCATCAGAGTCCATCTAAAGAATATACTATTCGTCCGTGCTAAAATGGTGATGACAGGTGACAGCTCATCGGGCAGTCTGTTACTGTTCAGTGCCCTGCTGTCATCACAGTCCTCCTAAAGGATATACTACCTGTTGGTGCTACAGTGGTGGTGACAGGTGACAGCTCATCGGGCAGTCTGTTACTGCTCAGTGCCCTGCTGTCATCACAGTCCTCCTAAAGAATATACTACCTGTTGGTGCTACAGTGGTGGTGACAGGTGACAGCTCATCGGGCAGTCTGTTACTGCTCAGTGCCCTGCTGTCATCACAGTCCTCCTAGAGAATATACTATCTGTCCGTGCTACAATTGTGATGACAGGTGACAGCTCATCGGACAGTTTGTTACTGCTCAGTGTTCTGAGGACGAGTGCTCTGCTGTCATCAGAGTCCACCTAAAGAATATACTATTCGTCCGTGCTACAATGGTGATGACAGGTGACAGCTCATCGGGCAGTTTGTTATTGCTCAGTGTTATGAGGCCGAGTGCTCTGCTGTCATCAGAGTCCACCTAAAGAATATACTATTCGTCCGTGCTACAGTGGTGATGACAGGTAGCTGCTCCTCGGGCAGTTTGTTATTGCTCAGTGTTATGAGGACGAGTGCCCTGCTGTCATCAGAGTCCACCTAAAGAATATACTATTCGTCCGTGCTACAGTGGTGATGACAGGTAGCTGCTCCTCGGGCAGTTTGTTATTGCTCAGTGTTATGAGGACGAGTGCTCTGCTGTCATCAGAGTCCACCTAAAGAATATACTACCTGTTGGTGCTACAGTGGTGGTGACAGGTGACAGCTCATCGGGCAGTCTGTTACTGCTCAGTTTTCTGAGGACGAGTGCTCTGCTGTCATCAGAGTCCACCTAAAGAATATACTATTCGTCCGTGCTACAGTGGTGATGACAGGTAGCTGCTCCTCGGGCAGTTTGTTATTGCTCAGTGCCCTGCTGTCATCACAGTCCACCTAAAGAATATACTATACTGAAATTCAAGTCAAGAGCTTAGGAAAAGTATCCTTCCGCATGTGAGCACGTCCCCTGTTCCCCCTTCCCGTCTCCGTTCTCTATCTCCGTCACAACCAGCTTATCATTAACGCCGCGCGTCTCTCTGACAAGTACTTCATTCTGAAATAATAAAGCATCAAACGAAATCACTCCTTTCACATAGCTGTACCTATTTATTCCTATATTGACCATGTAAAACCTACAGATTACTGACGAATACCGAGGCAAGAGAAGCAAGGTTTATTTTTATTCCATAATGCATTTTGTATGAGGCGCATGCTCTCGTGTAACGCCTCTCAGTGACAGTGGCTGAAAACTCACCCGTGAGTGGGATTGCAAAATACAATGTTTCCAGGAATGTTGTAAATATTGTAGTCTCGTCATTCGGAAGGTAAAAAATACGAACTCATGATCTCCCCATGACAACATTTCTGCAGGTAGAGGGCGGTTACGAATATAAAGTAAAGTACAAATTATTATTATTATTATTATTATTATTATTATTATTATTATTATTATTATTATGGCGTCTCCTAAAACCGTAAAAGAGTAGTTAGTGGGACGTAAATCAAATAACATTATTATTATTATTATTATTATTATTATTATTATTATTATTATTATTATTATTATTATTATAATCATTATCGAATACGCCAAGGATCCTATAACCATACCGTGTTTAGGCCCTTCCTGTTTTATTTACGGCGAGTGCATAGTTTGAACTGAGCTGACACATGGACCTTCCGATGGAGACTTGGATTTTCCGTGGAGTTTAAATTCCAAGCGAGCGGCGTAAACACTGTACACAGAAGCGCCGGTCAGCTGCGCGGACTTTTTCACGTCTTCCACAGTCCACAGCGGATTCTAATCTCGTAGGCTACTGTAAACCTTTAAAACAATTTGGTTTAGATTTCCTACTCAATTTTTCTCCACTGTTGTTAGTTTTAATGTATTTTACAGGGGACTCAAGCATCACAGCATCACACACGTCTTGCTCACAGCTGGCAGCCATTATGAATGCTGAATATGCTGTTGCAGCCAGTATTGCCAACAGTTTTCTTGGATCGATCTTCAACGTCGCACATATTATGCGAACACATCAGCAATGGAATGAACTCGAACAAAGCTTACTAAGTACACAGTGCAATAAGATATCAATATCATATTAAATAATTTTTATTTTGCTACATACACCACTGAGAACATTAACTATTCATAGCCATCTACGCATGAAATATAAGAGTTGGTAACGAACCCGAATAACATACAACCTGTGATATATTTTTCATATTTATACAGGGCAAAAATTTTTGATTCATCAAGTCAGTTCACCACAATATCTAACGAAACTGAAAAAAGCTCCTGACTTAAGAAACAAGTAACAAACCTAGGGAACAATTTGGCGCTGCGGAAGCCTTTTCACCGACCAGAAGTCTGACTAACATCAAAGGGACCGCTAAGGTCTTGAGTTGACTCTCAGTATACATGTTGGTGCTACAGTGGTGATGAGAGGTAGCTGATCCTCGGACAGTCTGTTACTGCTCAGTGTTCTGAGGACGAGTGCTCTGCTGTCGTCAGAGTCCTCCTAAAGAATATACTACCTGTTGGTGCTACAGTGGTGGTGACAGGTGACAGCTCATCGGGCAGTCATCTACTGCTCAGTGTTCTGCTGTCATCACATTCCTCCTAAAGGATATACTACCTGTCGGTGCCACAGTGGTGATAACAGGTTGCTGCTCCTGTCATTAATGTCCTCCTAAAGAATATACTACCCGTTGGTGCTACAGTGGTGGTGAAAGGTGGCTGCTCCTGCCATCACCGTCCTTCTAAAGAATATAAAACCTGTTGGTGCTACAGTGGTGGTGACAGGCGGCTGCTCCTCGGGCAGTCTGTTACTGCTCAGTGCTCTGCTGTCATCACAGTCCTCCTAAAGAATATACTACCTGTTGGTGCTACAGTAGTGATAACAGGTTGCTGCTCCTGTCATTAATGTCCTCCTAAAGAATATACTACCTGTTGGTGCTACAGTGGTGGTGACAGGCGGCTGCTCCTCGGGCAGTCTGTTACTGCTCAGTGCCCTGCTGTCATCACAATCCTCCTAAAGAATATACTACCTGTTGGTGCTACAGTTGTGGTGACAGGTGGCTCCTCCTCGGGCAGTCTGCTACTGCTCAGTGCCCTGCTGTCATCACAATCCTCCTAAAGAATGTATTACCTGTTGGTGCTACAGTGGTGGTGACAGGTGGGTCCTCCTCGGACAATCTGTTACTGCTCAGTGTTCTGAGGATGAGTGCTCTGCTGTCATCACAGTCCTCCTAAAGAATGTATTACCTGTTGGTGCTACAGTGGTGGTGACAGGTTGCTGCACCTCAGACAATCTGCTACTGCTCAGTGTTCTGAGGATGAGTGCTCTGCTGTTATCACAGTGGTCAGTGAACATTTCTACCGTCAGGGAAACGCCATCCGTCATTTTCTCGTCTGATTGCAGTTCAGCCTGGAACAGTCATAAATGTTAACGTTATGATACACGACAAGGAACAGCGATATAAACGAAGAAGAGGAATCAATTTTTATATTCACATGACCACTGCTGTACTATTAGGTATTAGAGAATGATGTTGTGGAAAACCTCATCAATTTCGGTGAGTTTTATGACCGCGAAATAAACCATTCACCCTAGTCAACAAAACGCGCCCCAATGGATGTAGGAAGGTTCGTATGGCACCAAGTGTGTCTGACACATTCGTCCGGCTCCTCAACCAATATTTTTCTATACGATATGCGTGTTAAATTTCCTACTATTACGACTTCCAAGTTGTTCCGTTCATAAAGGCGTTCCGAGTCATTCACTCCCTTTTCTCTCCTGTGGGTGCGATAGAAGATCACCATGTTATCCTCTATCAGTTGTAAGAGGCGATATAAAGGAGGTGCAGGACATGTCAACATGGGAACCTGCGCTGGCAAATACGGCTCCAAAAGCTCAGTCAGGCATAGGCCCCGTACCGCCAGCCTTTGTTAATTCTTGTTCGTGATTATACTGGTTTTTTGTGGCCAGGGGGATCTTTCATTTGCACGTCCTTCGTGGCCCATATCTTTTCTTGCCGATATCTTCATCCTTACCAGGATTAGACCTCACATTATTTTCACTATGACTAGTGTTGTTAGAGGATGTTGCTCTCTTTTACTTCTTAAAACATCAGTCGGTGTCCCTATTTTACGTTTCCGATGAACCTCAATGACATGCAGTCTGCCATCCATATGGTAATACACCAACGCCACATGAAACAATCAATAACAACACTTTTATATTGTCTGTCTTTTAATACGATGGAGTCCCAGGCAGAAATTTTTGTTAATGCCAAATACTAGCTCATTGAAATCCATCAAAGTGCGTTATATGGCTACACCATCATATACACCAGCGATCATTACGCGCGGCCGTGCGACTGATTCTTGCACGTAACTTCTAGCAGTGTTTCATTTTAGCTGGGTGATACGCCGAGAACATTCAGTAACAGAACATATACATCACAAATAAGAACAGAGTATACTCACCGCTACAAGTCGATGGCCGGACTCATTCCTCCAGCTGGATACAGAGAATTTCAACGTTGGAGATCCTTCACATTGTCCGGAGACGGTCCAAGACTCCAGGATCATCGTAAACAGAACTAGTAGGAGCAGCATGGCGACACCTGAAGACAAAATTAATCTAGCTTCACTGATTGTTAGTGAGGATGGAAGTGCATTTCTTGAAGAGGACGGGCCAGATACATGGTTTTCTACTCGAAGTTATTAATGGAGCTAACTCTATTAGTAAGTTCACTCTTAGTAGGATAAAATGATGGCAAGCATAATTGGCAGTCATATAAATTTTAGTGAATAATGGAAGGGTATGTATAGGTATTTTAAGCCAGAAACAGGTTCCAAGAAGGACATTCCAGGAATAATTAATGATCAAGGGGACTGTGTATGTGAGGATCTTCGAAAGGCAGAAGTATTCAGTCAGCAGTATGCAAGGATTGTTGGTTACAAGGATAATGTCCAGATAGAGGAGGAGACTAAGGCTAAATAACTATTAAAATTTACATATGATAACAATGACATTTAAAATAAGATACAAAAGTTGAAAACTAGAAAAGCGGCTGGAATTGATAAGATTTCTGGGGATATACTAAAGAAAATGGGTTGGGATAGAGTACGATATGTGAAGTACTTATTTGATTATTGTTTGGTCGCAGGAGCTATACCAGATGAATGGAGAGTTGCTATCGTAGGCCCTGTGTATAAAGGAAAGGGTGTTAGACATAAAGCTTACAATCTCAGGCCAGTAAGTTTGACGTGCATGGTATGTAAGCTTAGACATGTTTGTGAAATTAATGACTGGTTCGATAGAAGGCAGTTCGGTTTTGGGAACGGTTATTTCACTGAAGATCAACTTGTAGGATTAAACAAGATACAGCAGATATCTTGGATTCTGGAGGTCAAATGGACTGTATCGCGATTGACCTGTCTAAAGCATTTGATAGGATGGATCATGGGAGACTACTAGAAAAAATGAGTGCAATTGGACTAGACAAAAGAGTGACTGAATGGGTTGCTATATTTCTAGAAAATAGATCTCAGAGAATTAGAGTAGGTGAAGTTTTATCTGATCCTGTAATAATTAAGATGGGAATTCCTCAAGGCAGTATTATCGGACCTTTATGTTTTCTTATATATATATATAAATGATATGCGTAAGGGAGTGGATTAGGAAGTAAGGCTTTTTGCGGATGATGTTATTCTCTATAGAGTAATAAATAAGTTACAAGTTTGTGAGCAACTGCAACGTGTCCTCGATAATGTTGTGAGATGGACAGCAGGCAATGGTGTGTTGATAAATGGGGTTAAAAGTCAGGTTGTGAGTTTCACAAATAGGAAAAGTCCTCTCAGTTTTAATTACTGTGTTGATGGGGTGAAAGTTCCTTTTGGGGATCATTGTAAGTATCTAGGAGTTAATACAAGGACAGATCTTCATTGGGGTAATCACATAAGTGGGATTGTAAATAAAGGGTACAGATCTCTGCACATGATTTTGAGGGTGTTTAGGGGTTGTAGTAAGGATGTAAAGGAGAGGGCATGTAAGTCTCTGGTAAGACCCCAACTAGAGTATGGCTCCAGTGTATGGGACCCTCACCAGGATTACCTGATTCAAGAACTGGAAAAAATCCACAGAAAAGCAGCTCGATTTGTTCTGGGTGATTTCCGACAAAAGAGTAGTGTTACAAAAATGTTGCAAAGTTTGGACTGGGAAGAATTGAGGGAAAGAAGAAGAGCTGCTCGACTAAGTGGTATGTTCCGAGCTGTCAGCGGAGAGATGGCGTGGAATGACATTAGTAGACGAATATGTTTGAGTGGCGTTTATAAAAGTAGGGAGGATCACAATATGAAGATAAAGTTGGAATTCAAGAGGAAAAACTGGGGCAAATATTCATTTATAGGAAGGGGAGTTAGGGATTGAAATATCTTACCAAGGGAGATATTCAATAAATTTCCAATTTCTTTGAAATAATTTAGGAAAAGGCTAGGAAAATAACAGATAGGGAATCTGCCACCTAGGCGACTGCCCTAAATGCAGATCAGTATTGATTGATTGATTGATTGGTTGATTGATTGATTGATTGATTGATTGATTGATTGATTGATTGATTGATTGATTGATTGATTGATTGATTGATTGATTGATTGATTGATTGATTGATTGATTGATTGATTGATTGATTGATTGATAAACCTCTAGTGCTGCCTTACGGGACATGAACTCATTTCGTGACCACTCATTATTGGGGTATATACTGGGTAACGTGCCGTAGCCCCACAAGAAGTACAGAAAAATGCTGAAACTCTCTAGTACTTCACCTCCCTGCCTTGAAGATCTTCACATACAAAGAGTACTTGGTAAAGAACTGTTTCCTTCTTCTTATTGTTTCAATGTTTGGACGATCATGTGGGAAACAGTGAGAGATCTCTCTGATGCAAGTGTGCCACTGATTTGTATTCCACTGCATTCGTGATCATTAATGGATCTTAGATCTTTTCCGCGGTCAAGACTTATACGACTTCTTTCTTAGGGCTGTTAATGTAATATATGTGTTAATATGTTATCGCACCGCATCTATTGCTGAGGGAAATACATTGGCAACAGTTTATGAGAGTTATCACCTGTGCTTCAGGTGCACAGGTTGAGTGAACAGGTAGCAACGAATATCTCCGTGTATTTCCTCACAAATTTAAACGACATCACAATCGCACATGGCCAGCTAATTAGCGATAACCAGAACAATGTGTTCTTGACAGAACCTGTTACTCTCACTGTAAGTAATAATGTGTGTGTAAGATAAACCTCTACTGTAGGTGCAGACGGGTGTCTGGATACGTTTGTACTTCGGGAGGACAGTTTCATATTTGACTGTAAACTACTCTCTTCTCCTCTGCAAATTGCCCCGCCGCTACCGGTCAGCAACATGAGTCCTGAGATACCTGACCAAGTCTGTTGTCGAAACGTATTTCGTTCTCCGGCTTATATAAGACATCCCGAATCACTACTAACAAAATAATTCAATAAAACTGTACAAAGAGAATATTCCGAAACATTTTCGTACTACATCTCCAAATACTCACCAGGAAATACAGTGCTGGTAGCAGCGGAACATGACGACGGTTCGTAATTTCTTATCTTATATACTGAAGACAGCGGGCATTAGACATTCCCCGCAGCACGCGAGAGAGAACAGTAGTAGCTGAACTGATTATCGTGGCCGTAAGATAGTGAGGTCATATGCTCTTTGACCGGCCGTCCTTGTCCCAGGATTTAAGCTGGAATTAATACCCGGTATGGGTTGATCGAACCCTTGACCTGACGTGCAGAAGCTGAATTCTAATTTTTTGAAAGTCACCACGTAATAACCTGGTGGTTGTTGTTTTAACTCTGGAGATCTTCTTAACTTCACTGCACTGTTCGGATCAGTAAAATTGCTCTCTTATAATTCATATATTTGGTTTTTTGGTTTCCTCATTTTTACAAAAAGGAATCGTCTATAAATATATTCTAAAAGTTTACGCAAGTGTTAAAGCACAGTTTTTATTATTTTTCTTTTTATTAAACATTTCATAGTAAACAATTTTAAATCACATTTTAAGTTTCCAGAAATAAACAATAAACTAATTTCATCGACTGCAAAGCTTAAATAAACTCCTTAGTTCAGGATACCATTCTAGTAAATGTGACTGTTAATAATAATTTCGTGTGGCTATTTCTAGCCGAGTGCAGCCCTTGTAAGGCAGACCCTCCGATGAGGGTGGGCGGCATCTGCCATGTGTAGGTAACTGCGTGTTATTGTGGTGGAGGATAGTGTTATGTGTGGTGTGTGAGTTGCAGGAATGTTGGGGACAGCACAAACACCCAGCCCCCGGGCCATTGGAATTAACCAATGAAGGTTAAAATCCCCGACCCGGTCGGGAATAGAACCCAGGACCCTCTGAACCGAAGGCCAGTACGCTGACCATTCAGCCAACGAGTCGGACAATGTGACTGTTATTTGATTACAATAAAATATCATACTCCTAAATAATCACGTAAGTGTTCGAACACAGTTTTCAAAATTATTATTTTATATTTTTAAACATTTAAATCTCCAAGTCGTTAGAGACGTGATGGGCCTGGATCTACCAAGCGACCGCTGCTCCTCCGGAAGGCCTACCACGAGGTGTGCATGGTCAGTGCGACGAACCCTCTCGACCGTTATTCTTGCTTTCTAGACCGGAGCCGCTATTTCACTGTCAAATAGCTCCTCATATGTAATCACATAGACTGACGGGACCTCGCAACAATTCTCAGGTCATGTAAAAAGCCCTAACGAGGCGGAGAAACGAACTAGGGTCCTCCGGTTGAGGACCCCGGAGCCGAAATGTTGAAAGCATTAAGACATTCAATTAACACTTTATTTTAAACTGAGAATTGTATTCCAGAGTGTGTTTGATGCACAGAAGTTGGAGCTTGCTCGTTTTGCAATTTATCTGCACTTGTAGACTCGGACAGGTTAGCCACTTATAAATGTTTTATAACATTCTTCAAAAATGTGAGTAATTCTACTGAATTGGGAAGTGCCGTATTACTGCATTGTGTTCCTTTACAAGTAATTTACAAGGGACCTCAAGGAATCGTTTTCTTCTTTTCAAATCACATAAACTGTATTGTAAAAAGGAAGTATAGAAAAAAATTTTTCGATTTATTCTGGATGATTCCCTACACGAGATGCAAAGTTCGGCCAGGGAGGATCTCGGAGAAAGGAGTCGAGCTCCTCAACTGATCTGTCAGTGAAGATATGGCAGGACTGGCAGGAATGATATTAGTAGAGAAATAATTCTGAATTGTGCTTTTACAAGTAGGAAAGATCAGAACACAAGCACAGTTGGAATTCGAGAAGACAAATTGAGGTAAATACTGTATTATTTTAGAGGAATATGATTTATGGATTGGAAAAAGTTACCAAGGGAGGTGTTCGATAAATTTCGGAATTCTCCGAACTTATTTAAGAAAAGCCTAGAAAAACAACTGATAGGGAATATGACCTTTAGGTGACTGCATTAAATGGAGTCAATGGTGATTGATTGATTGATTGATTGATTGATTGATTGATTGATTGATTGATTGATTGATTGATTGATTGATTGATTGATTGATTGATTGATTGATTGATTGATTGATTGATTGATTGATTGATTGATTGATTGTCCTGCTCCATGGCTAAATGGTTAGCGTTCTGGCCTTTGGTCACAGGGTTCCCGGGTTCTATTCCCGGCAGGTTCGGGAAATTTAACTAACATCATTTCATCCTCATCACAACTCGCAGGTCGCCTACGGGTGTCAAATCAAAAGACCTGCACCTGGCGAGCCAAACATGTCTTCGGACACTGCCGGCACTAACAGCCTTACGACAGTTCATTTTCTCAATGATTGATTGATTGGTCGATTGATTGCATTCCTGTTGGATTGTATCGATGTCCAAAATAAATAGGCATTATAAGCCGGTTGATCAAGTATATTGTAAAATGTCTTGACTTGTTATCATTCTATCTTCATCTACCATGCACATGAACTTGTTACATCAGATATCTTACTGTCCCTTAGGTTGAATTATAATCTGAATTCATTTCTGGCTTCTTAGCGTCCTTATTGATGAGTCGATTATCGCGATGCAGCACAATATATTTGTTTGTCTACAGAATATGTTTCAATATTGTTAATACTATAGCATCATTGGTGAGCTAGCGTGAACATTCGTGTACTTCGTTCATCACTTGCTGTGAACACTCCAGTTTACTTTTCCGTACGGATTACAACGTCGTCAATTTCCTTTTCTGAAGCATTTCTTTTAAACTACAAGACGCAATTTTGTTGGCTTATACTGTGTTTTGGCCTCTTAGCTCCTTGTTATTGTCTTACACTACCCTCACTCTGTTCTTCCACATTCTTTCTTGGACATATCAAAACAAATACACAGGGAGTATACAAGAAAAAAGCAAGCGACACACTACTTAATTAAATATGTACACTGCAAATCCAAACTGCAATTAAGACGATCCTAATTACAAAAGGTTAACTGAAGCTATACAAATGTTTAATATTTAACTTTATAAAAATGTAGTTACAACTAAAATCGTAGAGAGATTTTTCCCCTTCTCCTACAAAATTAAGAAAACAACATATTCTCTGATAACAATACTGCAACTCTGAATTGCTCTTAGACGCATCCATGTTAGAACTAAAATCTGTTTTCCAATTAGCGCCCCCATTTCCAGATTAAGCGAAGTTATTACTCTATGCGGTCAGTATGTTCTTATTAGCAAAATACCTGACAAATTACGAGAATCGTTGAACAAATTAACAAAATGGTCTAAAGAAAATAAAAATAAATAGAAGTAAGACTTTAACTGTGGTATTCAAAAAGGGAGGCGAAAAGCAGATGTACTTAATATGTGATGACACAAATATCGCCGTAGTTAATAAATATAAATGCTTGAGTGTAACCATGTAGACTGGAGGAAAAGTGTTCACAGAACATGTTGAAAAGAGAATTAGCCTATATCGATAAACGGCATCAGACACGTTAATCAGATCTCACTGGAAACAGACAGAATGTTATCGAAAATGAAAATAACACCAGTAGTCACTTATTGGTTGCCGCTTACTTGGGACTATCTTAGCAGGGGACCCAAGGGATCAGGGGGCCCCAGGGGGCCCCTTTAATCGATTCTACAGTAGAGTAGGCTTATACCTGAATATGTAATTTAGTTTATATTTGAAATGAAGGCAGCGAGCCCATTCTGTGCCAAAATAAATTTTACAATCTAAAATATTATTCATGTTTTCGATGTGATATCTAAAAATCACATATTTACAGATGTGTTTCATATTGCACACGATATTGCATCATTATGTTAGAACATTATGTATACTGATGCGACACATGGTTGATGCAATTAGTTGAATCACGAGCTGTGTATTAACTGGCAGGTGAGTTGGTCTGGAATGGGGCATGCACACACCAGCACAAGAATATCATAACCGTGAACCTTATTGTAAGTCCGCGTTGCTATGTTGCTACAGTGGGTCCGCCCAGGTACTTTCCCGCAATTAGTGCAGGTCGTAGGCTCGGATTAGGTCATCTCTTCCCTATTGTTAGACTCGAAACTGGCACTAGATCACATCGCTTCATTCATAAATGGTAATTCAGTGTCAGTTGGAGTCAGTTCACTCTGAGACTTGATGACGTGTGTAGTTCAAGTAGCTGTAAGTATTTTAGTGGTTTCCAAACCGCAAGAGAAAACGTAAAAGGAAGAATCTGTGAAAAAATAAGGAAAAAAGGATTGTTTCTTTAAACGTGTAGGTGGAGATTCTAAAAGAGGTATTTTGATAAATCTGAGTTCGATATGTCGGTTGAAAATTGAAATGAGAATGCAGCACAGCAGTGAGAGGAATGCGTAAGTGACGAAACAGAGTGATTCTGCAACTGATATTGCGGGAAATATAATTGCAAAGCGTGGCCGGTACAAATACGAGATAATACTAGTACGTATGATTAATGCAGGAAAATAAATAAGTATTACTTTGCGGGGATGCCCGTCCGTTCTGAGTTTTGCCGCTGTTTCTTAGCAAGCAAGATTCGAAAGCAATAGAGGGGTGAAATGAAGACACCTGAAAGAGATATTTCCGTGAATCTAAATTTGCACTATCTCGTTTAGTATATGAAATGTCTTAAGAGACTTTTTTTATAAAAGACTTATAATAATATATTTAATGCAGCCAAATAGCCATAACAGAGAATATAGGATTACATTGATGGGTTACATATTTGCATAATCACTTATAGACATTGTTCTTCTTGTACAGAATTCAATGTGGTACTGTTCACACGGTTTTCCACATAGTTTACACTCACAGTCTATACTTGGGTCATGGAAGTGTTTTGATTTGCAGAGTAGGTGATGAAAACCGTGAACTGCTAATCTTGTAATGACATGTCTTAATTCAAAATTAGCTTTTGTCCACGAGCGATCTATCATTGCCCCTGTGCCATAGAAGTCTGGTTGGACTTCTTCTCTCTTCTCAGTCAGATTTGCTAGCAGTTTCTTTGATGCACCGGTGTTCGGTAGTGGCATACTTGTCCTGAGATCTTCTATGAGAAATGATTCCCTTGCGAGGAGATATACAAGTCTAGATCGTGTCGTTTTTGATACACCTATCACCTTCTTTATATAGTTCGCTTTCACCTTTTCCAAGGTTGATAAGTTCCTCGTTGTTAAATGTGTCCAGATAATTTCAATGCCATAAGTCATTATTGGAAGAATTTTTACTCTGAATAGCAACATTGCTGTCTCCAGACTAAGTGATCTAATGTCTTTTATTTCATGCATTGCCATCATTGCTTGAGTTGCCTTTTCTGTGACATGTTTTGTGAAACAATATGCGCTCGATTGCAGGGTGATGCCTAAATATTTGAAGTCTGATACTATCTTTAATTTTTTATCCTGAATGAAGGTCTCTGCTGAGGCGGGTACTCTCCCTCCTTTCCTGAACACCATGGTGTCTGTTTTTGAGATGTTTATGAACAGCTTGTTTTCGGAGCACCAGTTTTGGACGTCATTTACAGTTTCCTGTAATTTTGTTATGTCTCTTGAGCCAATTACAATATCATCAGCATACGCGCAAGAAAATACTCCCTCATAAAAGACTTATGACTACGGATGAATCTGCCCAATACAAGGAGCTACGAGGAACTTTTGGAAGAAATGAGAGAGAAGAAGGATGAAATATGGGAAGACTTCTACTGATGCAGTAACAACGATCGAGCGGACAAAGAGCAATTATGAACTAAAAACATTCAGTGACTTACTTTTATATACAGGGCTTCCATTTCAAAATTTCCACCGGGCGAGTTGGCCGTGCGGTTAGAGGCGCGCGACTGTGAGCTTGCATCCGGGAGATAGTGGGTTCGAATCCCACTGTAAGCAGCCCTGAAGATGGTTTTCCGTGGTTTCCCATTTCCACACCAGGCAAATGCTGGGGCTGTGCCTTAATTAAGGCCACGGCCACTTTCTTCCAACTCCTGGGACTCTCCTATCCCATCGTCGCCATGAGACCTATCTGTGTCGGTGCGACTAGCACTAACAAAAAAATATTTCCGTACGTAACGGTTAGTGTTAATAGCTGTCGCCCCGGTTCGATTCCCGGTACTGCCAGGAATTTAAGATTTGTAGGAGGGCTCATAAGTGGTTGAAATGGTGCATGCAGCTCACATCTGTTCGGGTTGTATATAAAAAATGGGATGCACCACCTCGAGATGAGGACACTGTTCCAAAACTTGTCTACAAAATAAATAGCGAAGGACGCTGTATTTCACTGAACTGAGCATAGAATAACCTACTGTATATGCACGTTTTGCGAATTTCCTGATAATAAACAAAAACTAGCTCTTTCATTTCCCGTACGCTTTCATTTCTGTAGTCAAGTTTAATGTAAACGGGTTATTTAGATTACCATGACGCATACAGTGAAAAGGATGCACTCTCTGACCTCGTTAACGTAAGATAAAACATTCCGCTCATCCAATGCTCTCTCGCTTCTTGCGGTGAATCCCAAAGACTCTGTCGTCATTATATAAAATAACACTTCGCAGATGTTTGTTATGTCCATTTCTGAACTTCATGGAGTTTACTGGTGAGTGACATATAATTGGATTTAAATTTATTAACCGAGCAAAAATATTCAGGGAGGAATTATATAGGAATTTAATTTATTCATTATATTTGTGCAATTATTGCCAGTACGGTACTTTGCTGCACCCCATGTGAGTGGGAGCAGAAGAATAACAACTGCGGTATCCCCTGCCTGTAGTAAGATGTGAATGGAAGTTTTCCCAGCAGCTCTTAACATGCCAGTGTACTTTGGCGAACATAGAGCACATAGCTGAGTCCTGGCATTACTTCCATTTATTGTTCAAGGCTCCTCAATTTCATCTATCCTATTGAACCTGACTTGGTCAAACCTTGTTCTTTTCTGAACCCGGCGGTATTAGGTTTGGAAATCCTAGGGATTCATTCATTTTCACGCCCTTCAAGGTCCTTGTCCTTCTTTGTCCTATACCTCCATTTTTCGAAGTGGTGGGCCCCTCCCATTTTTTCCGTCTGGTTAGTGCAGACAGAGGATGGTTGCCTAGTTGCACTTCCTCTTAAAACAAAAATCACTCCCACAAGCACCTGCTTTGTTTGTTAGAGACTATAACGCGTGTCTTCTCTAAATGTAACATTCTGCAAGTCGGAGTGTGAAACGTTAGAAATTTGAAGTTTGAATCTTTGCGGTAGGACACAGAACGTGAAAAGGAAAATGGATGTAGTTGGTACACGTGAAGTATGTTGCTAGTAAGGGCAGGGTTCCTATTAGGTGACTAAATAAGTATATAACCATAATCAAACACTTAACATTCAGGGGTTCAATTCTTCATATATTGCTGGACGAACAATTATCGTCAATTATAACTTACTGTTCCACTGACAGACGATTTCTCTGCGGAAATTGGTGCCGTCGACAGAAACTGTAAGATGCACCTGAAAATTAAAGTATGCTTTTTGTTTATGAGAATAGGCCTAAGTTTGGTAACGTTTAGCAACGTATTTTGCAGGAAATGATATGTGTAAGAAAGGGGAAACCCAGAAAAGGCCTTTCGGGGATGATATTATACTGAATAGAAGGATAAACAAGTTACAGCATTGTGAATGATTGCAAAATAACCTCGAAAATGTAGTGAGATGGAGAGCAGACGAGTTTTGCTAAGATAAGAATTGCTGCCAGTTCTAATTATTGTTTTGATTGGGTGACAGTACCTCCTGGCGGTCACTGTAATACATCGGTCTTAATATCGCGAACGATCTCCATTGGGATAATCATATTGACACTATCCAAAGTAAAGGTTACATATATCTTCATATATTTTAGTTACAAGGGTATTTGGGGGTACTGAGCTTTTAAAGTCTCTGGCAAAAGCCCAGTTAGAGTATGATTCCAATGCATGGGTTCCAGCCCCAGGGAGTGCTGAATTTCGAGCGTTGTTTGGCGACAACCTCACCCTTAGCTGAGTCTAAACATTGGTTGAACTTACTTGTGCACAGTAGCTCACTTTTATGTATCCTACCCGACCTCACTTGGTCAATTCTTTCTCTTTTCCGTCACCGACGATATTATTATCACTCCTTCTTGGCCCTTGCGTTTTCTTGCCAGATACCTTCATTTTTCGTAGTGTCAGACCCATTCCACATATTCCCTCTGCTAAGTGTTAATAGAGGATGGTCCCCAGGTGTACTTCGTTTTAAAACAATCACCGCCACCACAAGCACAACCACCTGTATGGGACCCACACCTGGATAACTTGACGTCTGAACCGAAAACGAGCCAAAAGAAGGCACAGCGATTTGTTCTGGTGATTTACAACTAATGAGTAGTGTTAGGAAAAATCTTCCTAACGTTTGTCTGGGAAGACCTGGGAGCAAGGAGACGAGCTGCTTTACTGAGCGGTATGTTCCGAGCTGTCAGTGGAGAAGTGGCGTGGAATGACATTATTAAACGAATCAGTTTCAACGGAGTTTGTAACAGTAGGGAAGATCGCAATATGAAGATACAGTTGTAGTTCAAGAGGGCAAATATGGGAAAGTATTCGTGTATAGGAAGAGGAGTTAGGGATTGAAATGAGAGGTATTCGATAAATTTCCAAATTCTTCGACATTCTTGAAGAAATATCTCGACAAACAGGAAATCTGTCATCTGGGTGGCTGCTCTAAATGCTGATCAATGGCGATTGAAGTCTGTACTTGACTCTTATTATTTTCGTTGTAGACGGTTCTCATCTGCTGATATGCTCGAAACGTTTACCCAATCCTGATATATTTCGCGTCATGTACCCGTCCGTTCCCGTGGATTATTATTTCGTCCACATACTTGACCTTCTTTACCCGTCCAGTCTTCCCACCATTATTGATCTTCACTTCTGGTCCAACACTGATATTAGATATGTGTTTCTTTTATCTCGAAGGAGACCTGAAAGCCTATTCACTCAGCCAATTCATTCACGTAGTTGATTTTCATGATTGCTGACTTGATAATGACAAAAATGGCCAAGACAACTGTAAAAACCAGACATTCAACATACTACTTCGAGCTTGGGACCTAACGTGAACAAATCTCCCCTCCCTTCTTTTCTCCCCTGTGCCCTTCTTCATCCTCACATGGATATATCCAAGAGGCAGTTGGAAAGGGGTGGAGAGTGTTCATCGCCTTATATTATACCAGTTCTGATCTGAAATGGCAGCGACTTCTCATCCATGAATTTCACTTTCACTTCTGTCTTGGTGATCAGATTACTGGACGTGTCTTCCACTCCGACCTCTTCCTCAACATTGAGTGATGTTATTGCGTCAATCGAGCCACGTGCCTCCTTAAAATCGCCGAAAACCTCGTAATTGTACCTGATCATGTTCTTCAGACTGAAGCTCGGGTTTTTTGTATTTACTAGCCAAATACTAATTTCGACATTTTGATTGTGCTGCTATTTATGAACGAAAGGGGAATTCTAAAGGAATGGACACCTTAGTTGAGTTAATTTAATTTTGTCACGTGACAAAGTTCGCCAACAGATATTTTTTACATGCTTTTTACAATGATATCTAGTGACAAGATTTTAGACCGTCCTTTAAATATCGACTACCTCGACGCGGATCAAACCTGAAAACTTGTTATAATACATCTGACACTCTACCTGTGATGCATCAACGTAACTTAGCCAGGTGGTGTGCTTTAAACACTGACAGTCTAAGAGAGTTTGACAGTGCGAAGGTCAGACGTCAACACCTGCACGATGTACAAGAATAAACGTGTACAGTGATGTATATGTTTAGAAACGATGTTTGTGGCAGCTTCAGAGATTTCTGAATGCTGAGAATGTTCTTGGCAATATTCATAACTAGCTGTATCACTAACAACTTCGCTGTTGTGGGGTTTAAACACATCCTGACCAATGATAAGTGAAACATCTGTCTTCAGGCATCACCATGCTGCTCTCTCTAGTTTTGTTCGCGATGGCTGCGGATTCCTGGGCCCTCTCCACACAGTGCGACCGGTCTACAAGTTTGAAATTCTCGGTATCCAGTTGGAGGAATGAGTCAGGTTATCGGCTTGTAGCGGTGAGTATACGACTTCGTAATTACATCTAAAACATGAATAATTTTGTTATATGTTGAAAAATATCGAGTAGGTTGTTACCATATTACTGGAATATCAAGGGGAATAAACCTTCATTCCCTAAACACATTACGAAATGAATACGTTTATCTTTAATATTTTGTACAAACAGGACAGAGATATTCATTTTTATATTTTCAAACCCTGAATGACAGCCATCGTTACAGATACCTAAATATAAATATGACTTCATTCACTTATCAAACCTGCTAAAAGTGTCAAAACTCAAAGATTTCGTGCCTAAGGAAACTGTTCTCATACCGAGTTTAACAATTCCTTACGACGTAAGCATACCTTTCAAATTTACGTCTAACATTCTGAATGACGATCTGTAATTCTCAGGTTCAAGCGTTTGACGAGATCTGTCTTTATTTGTGAAATATTGCCTTTTCCCATGGCCAAATTTAGAAAATATGTTCACGACGGCAATCATTTTGCATACTATCTGATTTGTCGTCCAGTCAAGAAATAATTAATTATGTATTCAGCGTAATTTTCGATGCTGACTGCTATAAAATTACTTAGCAGAACATTTCAACAGTAGAATTTGAATGCTTGTTCTGCTTCAGCGTGGTTTAGTGATTCAAAGGAATAAATAGGCAAAAGTGCCTTTTCTAAAAAAAATTCTACTACCATAAAAATATTTATGTACTTTCTTTACGCCTTCACTTCATTATCGCCTACCACTTAACTTGTATACATTTTTGGCTTGATATGCTAGTAGATTAAAAACATGTGTCTAGAAAGAAATGTACTGAAGCACTGAAACATTTTGACGTTCCGAAATTGTTAAAGCTGTTTGGATAGGTAGTAATTAAGAGGGTTATAAAGGAGTTGTATAAATGAAAGTAATTCATAAAAATGAATAACATAGTGTATAAATATGTCAGCCCTAATTACATTTATATCCGTAAGCCGGATCCAGACTTCATTAACTCAAAAAAATTCAAATGATTTAGGTTTGTGAGTAGGTTTATATGCCCAAAAATACATTTCATATTTTATATTGTCTTATGAGAAACCGAATAATTACTATTAGAGTCTAATTTGTTGTTCGTTGTATTGAACAAGGAAGTTAAATGTATCACCATTAAAATGCAATGACATATAATGAAAATTTATTAGAGTAAAACGTCACAAAAATTATAACGGATTTAAACATTTATTAGACGAATGAATGTGTTAGGTGCCACTTAACACCTCGAGTGATCACACGAGGACGGACACAGAAGTGACCATGAGCTATTATTGGTCAAGTAACCTCAAACCAGTTCATACCCATCAGGAAACCCCTCTGCACCTCCTATTCAACGTTCTTCGCTATTGTAGAGAAGGATAGTACCTTACTGATAATTTTCAACTTCAACAAAACGCACAGTCTCCCCACAACAGTACCCAATCCCATTTGCAGCCACAAGTCAACTTGTGACGTCGTCATGAGATAACAAATAAAGCGACGTGAAATTTCACACTATGACTTGATATTGATATAACTGGTAAATTTACCTGGGTGTTCAGTCATTCACCGAGGTACATGCCACACACTCTGGAGCACAACATATTCCATTTTTAACATAAACTACACACTTTGCAAACATTAAAATAGATCAGAGTACAGGATATTTCCTCTTTCCAACTAACCTTCTCTTAAAATGTATTACTCTAACTGACCCATAACAGACTCTTGGACATCACTGTCTCATGGATAAGGTTACATTACTAGAATACTGCATGCAGATTATATCTAGCAATGTTTTCTCTTAATAAATATAAGTCTACGTTTTACACAGAAATGACAGATTCGAACTAACCATTACAACATAGGTACAGAGTAAAACCACTCTCTTTATTTAACTGAGTAGATTTTTCGTATCAGTGTTAGGGAAGCCGAATATGATGATAAATATTAGAAATGAAAATTAGCAGATCATCATCATCATCTTCCTTTTACCATAAGGCAGCAGTCGCCTTTTTAGGATACACGTTGAATTTTTAATATATAACAGATGTGTTGTGGACTACACAATATTGACATGATTGGTGTTAAGTCTTCTGGGCTTTCATTACACTCACTCACTCACTCACTCACTCACTCACTCACTCAATCAATCAATCAATCAATCAATCAATCAATCAATCAATCAATCAATCAATCAATCAATCAATCAATCAATCAATCAATCAATCAATCAATCAATCAATCAATCAATCAATCAATCAATCAATCAATCAATCAATCAATCAATCAATCAATCAATCAATCAATCAATCAATCAATCAATCAATCAATCAATCAATCAATCAATCAATCAATCAATCAATCAATCAATCAATCAATCAATCAATCAATCAATCAATCAATCAATCAATCAATCAATCAATCAATCAATCAATCAATCAATCACCACTGATCTGCATTTAGGGCACTCGCTCATGTGGCAGATTCCCTATCTTCTTTAAAAGGACCAAGAGTCAATTTCCTCCCCAACAACTCCTCACGACATTACATTGCACGTACAATAATGATATTACTATATGTAGATACAGTACATTACACTTTGCCATGTTCTAGGCTGATGTGCAGTCCCATACGTCAGACAAGGATAGTGTTTCCTTGTCAGTGGAACTGCTGTCCGAGAAGTGTGGTGACAACACGGCTGTCATCCTCAAGACACTGAGTAGTACCGGACAGCCTGAGGAGCAAGCGTCAGTCATAACTACTGTAGCGCCAACGCAGCCTGAGGAGCAGGCGTCAGTCATAACTACTGTAGCGCCAACGCAGCCTGAGGAGCAGGCGTCAGTCATAACTACTGTAGCGCCAACAGGTAGTATCTCCATAGGAGTTAGGTGGTGTTATTGGTCGTGATTGTATCTAAGGGAACCAGCTGGTATCATTGGTCCATAGAAATCTATGCCAATTAGGAGTTGTTCTCGGCCTAGATATCTCTATAACAGTTGGATGATATCATTAGTCCAGACACCCTTTTAGTGTTAGGTGGTGTTATTGGTGATGACAATATTATGGCAGTTAGGCGTTGTGATTTATACTGATATCTCTATAAGAGACAGAGGAGTCTAGAAAATGGTCTAGAAATTTAAATAGGAATTACGTGGTTTTATTGGTAAAGATGTCTCCATAGTCGTTAGGTGACGTTACTGGTCCGGATATCACTAAGGCAATTAGGTGTTGCAATTGGTCTAGTCATCTCCTTAGTAGTTATATGGCGACAATGGTCCACAAATCTTTAAGGTAGTTAGGTGGAGTCATTTGTCCATATATCTGTAGATGTTATGCGGTATCAATGTTCCAGCTGTCTCCTTCAGCTGCTGTCTGAGGTAAGTATAGATTTAATATGTCCATGTATTAATTTAGAGGAGAATTTATCATGTAAATCACAGCTCAAGTTATAAACTTTTCTCATAGGATGTGTATTTCACCGTCTATAGCAATAACCATTCCTGACGTTGTAGACGGCGATCTAGTCAACAGAGTACTTTTGTAGGTAACTCCAATTACGCTGTTTTCACGACCGTACACTTGTGTATGCTATCGCATGCCTCTGTTACACGCTTCAACGACACGGAGTCTGCTGTTGTAGTTGTGTAATGCAGATATATTTCGACACACAAACACGTAAACCAATGCTTTCCTAGCACCTAGCCAGTCACTGAATTGTTCACAGATTAACGTTAGATTTCACAAACGCTTTCATTATTTAGCCGTACATTTAGTTTCAGTATTAAAGTTTTATTATCGTAACAGAACCTCCATAGATAACAGCACTTGCTTCTTCCAGGGGTTTCACGTTTATAATTCTCACTAAGATTTCTTGATATGAAATATCATATCGGATTTTTGAGGAAATATTTTATATTAGTCTGATAATCTACGTTTGATTTTGTTCGAAGTAATGTACAAATCATCTGCAGACATTGCGTCGGATAAAGCAAGCTTATGTCTAAAGGTGTAGAATACACTGACGAGTAATTGAATTAGAGATACTAGGCTGGTAGCGTGTAGGACCTGATGATGGCGGTGATGCGGTGTGATATGGGATCTTCAGGACACTGAGCGTTGGAAAGCCATCCTGATACACGACCGCTGCTCATCCTCCCATAATGCAAGATGATTTAGCGGAACAGTGTCCATGGCATAAAAATCCACCTCAACAGCATTGCAGATGAGCTTGATGGGACTGAGGCTAGATGACTTTAGGTGCTGGGCAAACTTCACCATGCCCATACGTTTTAATAGAAGCAAACATCCACAATTTCGGGTCCAATAAATTAGTGTATAATGTTGATGCAGAGGCCTCCTGCAGTGTGGTAAAGGTGAACTAATGTGTGGATATTGTCTGAGAGCAGGTTTGTGGGTCGTCGACATATGTTCCAGTGGCAACATTTCCTCTCACGTGAACTGTCTCCACACAAGGTTGCCACCAACACGGCAGCCTGCTAGGTAGGCAGATCCATGGCCCCACGTACTTGGCGACGCACTTGTATCCTGATAACGTCATGCAACCAAGACTCATCACTCCAAAGGATCTTCAACCTGGCTTTTAGAGTTCAATGGCGATGTTCTTTTGCCCATGTCAGTCTTTGTGCTTATTTCGTGCGGTAAGTAGGTGTCCTGTATTGGGGCAATACCTTCTGTACCCTCTTCAGAGAAAATGGTTTTGGATGGCTCACACATTGTTGTTATCCAGACTGAATTCGCGAGTGATCTGCTTCACCTTGACCCACCTAACCGCTCCTATAGTCGGAGTTAGCCGAAGGTGCTCCCTGTAATAAACACCTTGTACATCATGGAATTTGAATCCGATGGTGATGGTTACCCACAAATCCACGTATATTTTCGAATCTCGCAATATTATTTTGCCATTTCCTGTGACTGTGTTATAACACTTTAATCATGTTGTATATAGTTCACAATTTTCTACACAAAAATACTCACAAGTCAACCGTTTCTGACATGTGCGTGAATAATTCGCCGTCGACTTTAATATTTTAGGGAACTGTTGTGACTTGCAGACGCGTACACTCTTGCGTTACGTACGTGCATGCGCAATACGACTGTATTCCGCACGCTTTATATTTTATGACCATGTTAATTCATCGCTATTTTCGTCACGCCCAACGAAAGTACTGGCTTAGAAGAGAGAAGAGAAAAAAAAGTACGCAAATTGTACTTGGGCACGGAATTCTAAAGGAAGTAAAATTATTTTATATAATGACTGAGTTCTTATGTGATGGAAGAAGCTCTAAGGAAATATTATCCAGGATTATGAACGATAATAACAGATTCAATTAAAAGGAAGAATTTCTTGTCATACAGAAATATAATTTTATGAAATTTTTGGTGGAACTGTATACTTGATTACAGGAGCTCAAGGAAAGGAAATTCTTCCTGCCTTTGAAGCTTGGTTTTACATAAGTACGCTTAATATCAAATTGACAGCAAACTAAGATAATCTAGCAAGCGCAAGAGGAAAGAAGTGTGTTGAAGATCATAAGAAAAGAAAAAATCTAATTGGGCACATATTTCGTCGTATTAATTTCATCACTAGAACGATAGAACAGCAAATAGAAGGGAAAACTATCGGGGAAGACCACGCTTGAACTACGTAAGACAGGACATGAACCGAAATACACAGTCAGCTCAAGAGGGAAGCAGAGAACCGCAAGAAGGGGAGAACCTACCCACTTCTAACTTAGGAAAATTCTCACCATTTGTAAGACCTACTCACGATAAAATCTCTGCCCTTGTTTTCAGTTTCAGTAAATTTCACTAAATATTTAACATTTTTCTATTGTAGTACCGTAATGAATCTAGGTGTATAATGTCAGATTCTCCGGTAACCTAGATTTAGAACACTTCGGTGTTTTTGTTGCTTAACGATCACAAGAGTGATTCCTCACGATGTAACTGTAATGTTAGTCATCTTACCAAATACTGTCGGTAAAAGGAAGGAGCAAAAACTTACGTGGAGTTTCATGATGAGAATGGAGGTGACACACACAATACTGCGCATTCCAGTTATATAAAATTAGTATATGCGCACAATTACTGTTTCATCAGATTGGATACTGTCCCACAAGTGAAGTGAAGTGGCGTATGGCTTTTAGTGCCGGGAGTGTCCGAGGACAAGTTCGGCTCGCCAGGTGCAGGTCTTTTTATTTGACCCCCGTAGGCGACCTGCGCGTCGTGATGAGGATGAAATGGTGATGAAGACCACACATATACCCAGCCCCAGGGCCAGTGAAATTAACCAATTAAGATTAAAATTCTCGACTCTGCCGGGAATCGAACCCGGGACCCCTGTGGCCAAAGGCCAGCACGCTAACCATTTAGCCATGGAACCGGACACTGTTCCACAATATTGGTGAAATGAATGTCATGGGCTTATCCTGTTTATCATAATGTAAACCACCATTCCACGTAGTCAAATAAAATCTAGCAACATATTAGGGCTACTTTAATTCTAATATATACGTTTAAAGGATCCTCCTGTTCAATACAATATAGTAAGTTATATTTAATCTTTAAAGTTGTTGTTTCAATATAACCATGCATGTTTTGACTCATTTTAAAGTCAGTGGATAAAAGCGTTAATATATTATGTGTTACATTAAACAGTATAATAGTTAAAATATTATAACTAAAGCCCGGATTTTTATGCAGTAACAGGTTAGATTGCAAACTAAATTTGTTAGCGAAAAGTGTCGGCCACCCACTCTTCCATAATGTAGCAGGAATAACATAAATTATAGGGGTTTGATGGACCCTACCCCTAATACTTATGCAAAACCCATAGCATAATCGTTGTGAAGGTAGACCATACTTGTTGCTCGCTTCAGTAACTTTTCATTCTAACCTATTAATGCACGAAAGCCCGGAATCTAAATATAACATTTGCCACATTAAAGTCTTATTGTGAGGATATAGTAGCATATTAACAAAATATAATTAAAATCACTGTCTTGAGATACGATCACTTTCTTGTCTTCATTTAAAATCTAGGTATGGGAAGATAATCTCTAAATTCCTTTTGTGAGTGTGATTAATGGTAACATGTTATTGCTGATTGTAAAATGATTTTTTTAGGCGGTAAGTGTTGTATTACAATTTCGCTATGTGCTGTTGATGTTGTTTGAGTGCCGTCAAATTGATTTCTGTGTAATCTGTAATGGAAATGATAAAGTTAATATACGTGCCTATGTGTAATCCGAAAATTTAGCCGGATAAATATAGACGTCGAACGATGAGATGTTTCAAGAATCAGTCAGTCAATGTAGCTGCTGATATTTCTTGGAATCATACAACTTGACAAGCAGAAGGAATATTGCAGCAGATGCTGCCTGCCGATAAAATCGCTAACTATTCGCGTTACAACTCTTACATGTATTGGGCTGAATTTAAGTAATCGTAGCTGCAATTGTCTGGCACAATAACAGTATATTTACATGAACATTCTTTTAAAAATATTTCCTTTGTATATTCTTAACCTCTCATTTATTAACTTGAATTAAAATCCATTTGAAACATAGCCATGCGCCTGGAAAGTTTGAATTTTACCTTCCACTTTAATACTTCAAATTCTTAGCTACAGTTTTGCCTTCATAGGCTCTATTTCTTTTGTGTTTTAGTCAAAGGAGAATTATGACGAAAATTTACTCAATTTTTCTTTTATAAAATTACATTATACAATTACGTGCCACCTTATTACTTGATATTAAATGTCTGAATAATACATAGTGACTACGAGGTAATAGAGTGGTACGGCATTCTATAAAGGAGCACTTCGAGAACAAATAATGTATCACTGCCGTATTTAATTATTAGTATCAGATTTATCATTAATGACCTCTCATTCATTCTCTCATTGCATCAACAGTTTCGCCACTACCTGGCTACCATCACATCCCTGGATTTGGATATTACAGAATACTTCGGAACCAAATGAACTGGAAAGATGGGGTGGAGGCTTGTAGGAAAGAAGGTACACGAATGTTGCTCGTAGAGTCTCAAGAAGAGCTTGACGCTGTCTACGGGTGGAGTGGATGTTGTCCATGGGTTGGAGTACATCGTGAAAATTCTTCTGGACCTTGGATTAATGTGTTAGGTAAGTTAGACTCTGCTCGACTGTGTGTAGACAATAATATCTGGTAAATTGTTAATTGTATACAGATTTTACGAAAAATATATGTATATATGTTCAGTCCGTCAGCGATGCCGCTGGTGGGATCCTCAACAGCTCTGCCATCAGCTGTCATAGATGGTCTAGGCATCACTGAAGAGGCGTACTAGGGAAATGAGGAGTGATGTACTTTCCCGTTGCGTTCCTCGCCGAGCCAGAGTTGCTATTACATATCAGTCTACCAAGCCCAGTGGAATGCATACACCAACCGACCCTATGAGCAAAATTTTCACACCATCCATAGCAGGGACTGGCTGCAGAAGGAATGGCATTACTAGCATCGTTCATACCTCAGTCACTTTCATATTGTCAAAGCCAAGGATAAGACAGAGACAGATCTATGAAAGTTACAAAATTGCTCTAGCCTATAGCAGAAGTCATATTGCACCGTACACGCTAGGACCTGCCAGCAAAGGCGGTTCCGATATATACTTCTTTTAAATTAATCTAGTCCATATCGTGAGTTACTGCAGTCACGTGCTAGTAATGAACCTTGGGCAATGGCTGTGTGGCTAGTAAGTGTACAAGGGACTCCTTGGGAAAGGCAAACGAAACGCAGTTCGGTGGTGAGTTATAAATAATAACGGAGATCAATGAAGAAAGAGCTTAGGACTGGATGAATAAACAATGTGGATGCATAAGGGTGGGCTAGGATTTAATTATATTCGGGTGTAGGTCGATAACGCGGAAGAGAGCAGTTTACACTATTGCATGAAATGAACAGGTGTCAGAAATGGAAAGGCAGCTTGTAGGATAAGGCCTTTGATTAGGAATACCTTAGAATGCGTCGTTGTTTCAGTTAAATACGAAAATGAGCGAATAGTATCGGTAGATTCAACAGTTGAAGGAAACAGTACGTGAATTACCCGAGTTAATACTCACCATGTCAAGGTGCAGATCAAGTTTAAGTCGACATTTGAAAATATAACTGAAGGATATTTGAAGGTGCTTGGTGCAGTTGGAGAAGATGTGGAAGTTAGTAGGAATAATAAGCGTTTATTTGACGTCTGCGCTAGAACAGGATTAGGTGTGATTATGGTAGGGACACCAGATCCATGTACTGTATTATAACTGTATTTGAATTCAGAAAATCTGTTACAATTTTGTGAGAATTTTGGGTATTAGTCGATGGTACAAACCACTGTGTATTTTTCAGTGAACTAAGTATCACATGGCCTATATATTGTGAAAGTGAAACCTGTCTACAGACGCAAGAGCGTAGAGAACCTCCAGGTCGACACAGAAGTACATCGTAATGACCCCAAAAGTACACTTAACAGAGTAAAGACATGAAAGGAAAGAGCAAGGGGATCTCGGACCATTGCCCGTTAAGATGGATAAAACGAGCTTGTAGTTACTGTGAAGTCACAGCAGCTTATAAACGCAGAAGTAATTTAGAGTACAAGATTAAATCATGGAAAGATTTCGTTAATTACCTGGAAATGATTAGTCAGCCATCAGGGAAACATTTCAGGAGAGAAATAAAGGTTCTGATAAAGGGAAGGAAAAAGGAATACAAATAACGTATTGTGTATGTCAGGTGAGCTCAGAGTAGATCACTGGAGATATGGAAGTTCCCAAAATAAAAGTAAATCTTCCAATTGAAGTAAGGAACAGCCGAGTTTCGGTGGAGATAGCAGTAACAGTAAAAACGGTTGGTAAATAGACAGTAGTGTTGTAAAGCAGCAGGACCTAAACTTGTGAAATACATTGGAGAGGCAGTAGGAGTATCATGGAATATTTTTAAGGCATCTTCTCTTCAGACACAAAAAATAGTAATAGCATCATTTTAAGCAAGGGCCAGGAAATTAAATAAATATCGAGATAGTTCATTGATCAGTGAACAAGGCAGTCTTTCGAGGGGACAACCGAAGTGCTTCCAATGATTGTGGCAATTTCCATTCCATTTCCCAGCTTTAGAGCTGAAGAAAAGAGCCTCCGTGGCTCAGACGGCAGCGCGTCGGCCTCTCACCGCTGGATACCGTGGTTCAAATACCAGGTCACTCCATGTGAGATTGGTGCTGGACATAGCCGAGGCGGGATAGATTTTTCTCCGGGTAGTCCGGTTTTCCCTGTCATATTTCATTCCAGCAACACTCTCCATTATCACATTTCATAGCATTTAGTAGTTATTAAAATATATCACTTTGGAAGTGGCTACCCCTATATGGTTCATTCATTACATCCCTGACCCGGTCAATGACTGGACAACATGTTGTAGGTTTTCATTTTCAGAGCTGAAGAAAGAACGTATACACATATTATAATACAGACGCTTACGACAATTCCTGATGTTTTTTTAAAATTTGATTTTCGGTATACGATGATCTTCTAATCATTTCTTCATTCTATAGCAGTACACAACACCTCAGACCTTTATGTGCAACACTTAGGCAAAAATCTACTCCTTATATCTGGTGCGGTAATTGTTTATACTTCCATTCACAGGTCAGCAGATGAACTCGACGGACATCCTTGGCTGGCTTCCAGGATATCCATCAGAAGAGGGTAATTGCATATTACTCAGTCACTCACCCAATTATGGGACGAAAAACTACAGATGTCGAGGACAACTGCCGGTAGTCTGCGAACAAATTTTGTAAGTGCATAACGAAATATTGACATGAGATCTCTCAGAAATCTTGTACTGATTAAACAATTTTCAATAAAGTTTGTATTACGTTACTGCTCACTTCCTTCCTCTCGATATGCCTGGGGTGTACCGATGTCGAGCAAATCTAAGTTAAAAAAGACAGGGAGAAGTTTCATAGCTACCTACATGGATGTCAAAGCAAGTTTACAGGTAAAATATAATTTATTAATTAGGGCAAGTGAAAACATGACTGAAAAATCACAGCACTTGATAAGTACTGGGGTATCACGCCCAATTATTTCGCTCACATGAAGTAATGGTTAATTATTACAAGCCTCCTGATTGATGTAGTATTAATACCTGTCATAGAAATTCTTTCGACCTCACTGTATGATATACATATTAACGATGTAACGAAAAGTAGAACGCTGCATACTTTTGGTCCCTCAGATAAAGGAGTACATTTTTAAACGCATGATAATACGACGCACCATTTGAGGCAAGACCTAACCCGAGTAAGTATTCTCCCAATACACTGAAATACAACTGACGCAAGTCAAGGTAAATAACACGATAGAGTTCGAACCCGTCATCTCAACGTATCAGGCTCAACACATAAACAGACGCACTGGAATGAACACAGAAACGGACACAGCACGTAGAATTGATCACAAACAGCATGGCAAGAAGAAATAAACCTCAGTAACACGGGACAAGAATCTGAAATAAACGACAAGCACTAAACACGCATCAGTGCTCGAACCCACATCTTCCATGACCTGCGACCTGAAACCTCTCCTACGGAAACTTGGCTGTACGTTTAGATGACGTCTTCAAGTTTCTTATTTCCCGCCGACAGTAATGGAAATAGCTAATGATGGACGCGAAAAAAGTGCAAAGAACTTGAAATACCTCCTTGTGGCACGGACTCGCCTTACTTAAACCGGACACTGAACCATCGAATGGCCCGGCGGCGTGTCCTTCCTTCTCCTGGAGTATCTACAGGAACTTTATCTCGTGGTTTACCTGACCGCAAAATCTACCTTCACTCTCCGTCTCGATGGCTCACCCAGTTAACAATAATTCAGTGATATCCTTCCGATTCATAAACATAAAATGGCCAATATCTCCATAAAATCATCACTATGTCACGATTTTGCCACAGATCACACTTGTCAATATTCTACACTTCCTCTATTCTTTCTTCTTCAGTCGTAAATGTCCCACGGGTTGAAAAGCTCTGAGTACCATCTACCATCTAGATGTCGCTGACCATTGCATCAAATTGCGAACACAATGCCCCTAAGGAAAATTAAAATCTATAACTATGAAAATTACTTCAAACACGGCTGAAGCGTCCTATGTCTTCGAATAACCATCTTATCTGAAGTCATGACTTCGTGTCAGTCGGCAAGCCCTCTTCACACGTATACCAGAAATATCATGCAACCATTTTCAATGTGCGCTGTTTGATGAGTGTCTTCTGTCACCCCTAAAATTTCGTTACGTTTCTTAGGTAGGGTCCCAAGGTTCTACAAACACCGATTAGTAAATTATCCACCTCCAACATCACGCATTAAACATCAAATGATGGCTTTATTTGCACCAAAATAACAAGCATTTTCCACTTCTACCTACTCGGAAAGGAAGTAAACGGGCAATCAAACTAAACCCGCAGTCCCCCGCTTTTCAGAATGAACTGGCTGTAATTTCAGCAAGTACACTACCCTATGCACACAAATTTGTACATGGCTGATGCGGGCAAGCTTTTCTCATGTTATTAAAATAATTTTTAAAGTAATTATGTAATTCCCACTTGTGCCGACTCCTGATCCACACCGGAACCTCCATTTATTTAACACTTCATTTGGCAGTCGATAACTATTAATGTTACCTCGTATTCTGTGACATCGATGAGTCCCATAGCAGTGATGATTTCTTGCCTTGGTCAGCGCTGGCGTGATGTCTCTACTACAATCAACTGCTACTAAATCGTTAGCGATTATTTTCCGTGATCTCGATCCAGGTAATTCCGAACTGAAGGTACTGTTGTGATGAACGGGACGGATCTCGAACCTATCAACTCAAACTCTCCTTCGTCCAATTCTGCGTTGAGTTTGTTAATGAACTTTTACGAGATGATGTTATCGTCCTGAACAGTACACAACCTTCTCGGCGGGTTAATGCACGGCATTTTCTATTGAGGTAATTTATATCAGAATACTAAATCGTCATCTGCCACCGTGCCATAAGTTTTCCACTCTGATGATATGGAATTTCTGCAGTGTCCATTCCCACATTCTCACTGTAAATTGCATCTGTCCTATACTGCAACAGATTGTCAGACTCCTTTGAATGAACAAAGAATGGTCCTGGAGCAAAAATTGACTCGGACTCTCCTCAAACACAGACACAAACAAAATCGACGCCTGGAAGCAGTGTGAAGGTCTATATTCTGAAACCCTGGAAACTTTCAACGTAATCCAAGAGAAGTGTACACTCATTACTTAAGATCCTTTCTCAATTGTGTAACAATTCATTGGTCAGCGCAGATTAATCGTCGGTATCATCGATACTCATTTTGATATCTTTGTGTTGAACTATCACGGGATTCTGTTATATGGACTGAATTAGCTAAGCGTGTGGCCTTGACCTAGCATTGGCGATCCTTTGTGCTGTCGTTATGTCGGTTAGGTCCAACGACCGTAACCACAACCTTGTTTTTATGAAATATACAATTAAAACAAATTTTGGAAGAAGTTCCCTTCATTAATTATGTCATTACCGAATCGGACGTAATTCCATTTTTTCTCTGATTTGATCTGTGGCGTAATTTTCAGGCCAGAAGGCTGGTATGGTAAGACTGCATTACGGTTCCTGGGTTAGTAAAGAGAAAGATTTCGCTGTTCGTACTTTTGAAGTATTTTCTCTCCTTATTTCCGTGCGGCCCCCTGGTCTAGATTGTCAAGGTGCGGCTCTATCTCCTCGGTGTGACTACTCGTAACACTGGGGCTGTCCATTCTGCGAGCTCCATGTTCGTGACTTGGCGTAGCCTGTATGAACTGAATATGCTTCTTAATTCGGACTCTGATGTGTTTACTGACAGGGGAGAATACAAAGGAGTAATTTTGTTTTGCTCATTTTTGTTATGTAACACCTTTCAGAATCTGAAAACCTCTGTGGCCATGAACCAGGATCCCTAAAATCAAAGGAAAACTCGGATGTTTCTTCAAGACCAGTTGTAGGGTCTGGACGAGATGATAATTCATCTTCATTCGCTTCACCAATAGGACTGAGTTTCTTGCAAAGTTCGACATGTTGCTTACCTTCCTCTCCAGCTTCAACGTCATCTAATATATTAAAAACTGGGATTCAAATTCAATCAGTAATATGATATATTAAAAAATGAATTATTAAAAAATAGTCGTAAAGTCCGATAAAGCACAATTAATTCATCTCCTCCCTAATGTGCTATAATTTAATTATTGAAATAAAATTTAATATTTACTTACCTGATTTTTCTTTTCAGCCTTCATCTTCATTAACATTGTGTTTGTGACCGCACATCGCTTTCTTTCTTCCTTTTTTCTTTGGCAAGTTTTCTATACTCGCCTCCACTGAGTCGTTTTCTGCCATCCATAATTTGGAAACTGATAAAAACGCAGCTCAAAGTGTACTAAACAACTGCGTTTTCCAAACGATGGTACACGGTAACACGAATAACTAACCAACGCTCCGAACACTAATAACTAAACAGTAAATGCAAATAAACTAAAACAACTGTTGGTTCGTATCAACACACGCAGACAACAGTCAACGCAGGCTGCATGTGTAGCCGTCGATAACGACAACGATGACTGCTGTTTAGCATGGGGAGAAAGGGGGTGAGGCAGATGAGATGCTCGCGCATCGCGTCAAGGTCAGACTGTTTTCGAGTCCCTGACCCCACTGGCGAGCGCTCAGGCTACTAATTATTCATATCAGTAGTAGGCATAACAGTATAAGACTCACTTCAGACCCATGAAGTCTTGTGTCGTGTCTTATAATGAAGAAAATAACTTGATATACGGTGTCAGTGTAATAGAGTTGATAAACTGCGCAACAGAAGTAAATAAAATTAATCAGTACTAATTGTGGTATTATTATTTTGAAAAATTAAATAACTTACTATTTGTTTTAATTAAACTTTTCAAATTTTGCCGCCCCCTGAAATCTGCCGCCCCGGGCACGTGCTCCCCCTGCCCCGCCCTAGCTCCGGGCCTGTGGCTACGTCATTGTGCGTATTTAGCACTGAGCTCAGATACTCAGGCCTCCCCAGGGGATTTTACCATTACATGCAACGGTTTGAGGCGGGTGGGAGTAGATCTTATTTATTTATGGAGATTAAGTAGGTGTGCCATGCTGTGCCTATATAAGGTGGCTGCATATTGTACAGTCAGTCATTATTCAATTGGAAGGATAGGCGACAGTTGGTCGGAGTGTGAACGAGATGCAGAGGCCTCAGTCGGTCATTAAATCAACGGGAGTCTACGGGAAGGAGAGGACTCAGTGAACCATTAGTCTTTGGTCATTGGTCATTGAGAAAGTGAGGCCAAAGTTGGTCGGTCACTTAGTTGAAGATACGGACGCAAAGGCTTACCATGGAGTCATAGAAGGATACCACTTGCAATGAAGTAATACCATCCAGACTTACAAAGAAGTCATATGATATGGAGAAGAAGCAGTCACAGGGATACATGACCAAATTAGGCGTGACACATCTACAATAAACACCAGATCTAAGGAATAGGTCGTAATTACACTCAAAGTGTTGAAGGTACAGTCAAGTGAAACAGTGAGGGATATGTTTTGTATAAATTATTAAATGTCTGGTCAAGAAGAATTCAAATTCATGCCTAGTTTCTTTTAGTTGCAATGTCATAATATCATATTCTCATCTGTTTTGATCGCAGCAGTTCTCACTATTTTATTGAAATTATTTAAAGAATATATTTTATACTATCAAATGCATTCGTAGTATTATTTCAATGACAGTAAAATATATTAACCTCAATGGGGAAACCGAAGGCCAATCTCCTTTTCCCAGAACTTATATGGTATATTGTGAAAAGTAAGCTTATTACCCCACATCCCCTAGAGATAGTCAAAATTCTCATTCTATTATTGCTGCACTGAGTGGTAGCTGGCGCCCTTCAAATAACGTATGTGTAAGTAAGCAGGTAAGAAGTAAGTGTGAGTACAAGGTTCAACGATTGTGTATTTTATTTAGTGAATATTAATTTTCATATTTTCCATTTTAAAAGCAGATATTTTCCTAATTTTTAATTTAAATTCAGATTTATATGTTCCAAATGATAGTCAGAGAGTCAGGAACTTCTCAGTACATGAGAGAGGTATAATAACTAGCTGTAGTACCCCTCTCTGCTCGGGCACTTTCTTTGAATGTTTGAATTTAGGAATTGTATTAACTGTGTGAAGTGACTTCCTTTTTGTCGATTTATTTATTGTGACGTTGACTGGTGGTTTACGAATTCTTTTGAAATTTAGATGAGGTGTTCTCATTCTCCTGTATACAGCCACGGTCATGAATCTCCTAGCAAGAAAGGTACTTCATAAAACAAGGAGGCGTGTTCCCATGCTCCTCTATACAGCCATGGCCATGCATCTCCTAGCAAGAAAGGTACTTCATAAAACATGGCGACGAGTTCCCATCCTCCTCTGTACAGCCATGGCCATGCATCTCCTAGCAAGAAAGGTACTTCATAAAACACAGAGGCGTGTTCCCATCCTCCTCTATACAGCCATGGTCATGAATTTCCTAGCAAGAAAGGTACTTCATACAACACGGAGGCGTGTTCCCATCCTCCTGTATACAGCCACGGTCATGAATCTCCTAGCAAGAAAGGTACTTCATAAAACACGGAGGCGTGTTCCCATCCTCCTGTATACAGCCACGGTCATGAATCTCCTAGCAAGAAAGGTACTTCATAAAACACGGAGGCGAGTTCCCATCTTCCTGTATACAGCCACGGTCATGAATCTCCTAGCATGAAAGGTACTTTATAAAACATGGCGACGAGTTCCCATCCTCCTATATACAATAACGGTCATAAATCTCCTAGCAAGAAAGGTACTTCATAAAACACGGAGGCGTGTTCCCATCCTCCTCTATACAGCCACGGCCATGCATCTCCTAACAAGAAAGGTACTTTATAAAACACGGAGGCGTGTTCCCATCCTCCTCTATACAGCCTAGGCCATGCATCTCCTAGCAAGAAAGGTACTTCATAAAACACGGAGGCGTGTTCCCATCCTCCTCTATACAGCCTAGGCCATGCATCTCCTAGCAAGAAAGGTACTTCATAAAACACGGAGGCGTGTTCCCATCCTCCTCTATACAGCCATGGCCATGCATCTCCTAGCAAGAAAGGTACTTTATAAAACATGGAGGCGTGTTCCCATCCTCTTCTATACAGCCATGGCCATGCATCTCCTAGCAAGAAAGGTACTTTATAAAACATGGAGGCGTGTTCCCATCCTCCTCTATACAGCCATGGCCATGCATCTCCTAGCAGGAAAGGTACTTCATAAAACACGGAGGCGTGTTCCCATCCTCCTCTATACAGCCATGGCCACGCATCTCCTAGCGAGAAAGGTACTTCATAAAACAAAGTGATGACAGTGACAGTGATTTATCTCCTGTATCTGATGATTACCCTACGTACAACCTCCAAGATAGTGACTCGTCTTCTGACACAGACAGTGACTCTGATGCATGTGGGTCAGCTACTTATGGGGACGAAAGGCTAAGTCAGATTGTTGGTAATGGCGATGTAAGTGATGATGATGTGCCACGGTGGGGTCCAGGTGGGGGACATGAGCTTGGCATACCCATTTTCCGTGATGACACAGAAGTGAACATTGTGACTAATTTTGATAGCCCTTCTGATATTTATAACATGTTTGTAACACAGCAAATAATGCAGACTATGGTAACTGAAACAAACAGACTTGCTGCACAAAAGTTAGAAATGTGTCCACCAACGAAATGGATTGATACCACTGAGGAAGAAATGGCCAAGTTTCTGGGGATATTCCTTGTTACGGGGTTAAATTATGTCCCTGAACTGGCACATTATTGGTCGAAGAAATCCTTATATGAAAACAAGGTAATTAAAGCCACTATGACTCGTGATCGCTTCTTAGATTTGCTCTACTGTTGGCATCTGTGTGATAATAAAGCTTCAAGGGAAAGAAATGAAAGAGTAGCAGACCAGCTTCAGGAAAATTTTCAGAATACCTTAACCCCTGTGAAAAATGTAGTAAGAGACGTGTCTATGGCGCCGTGGAGGGGAAGATTGCTTTTCAGGCAATATATTCCTAACAAATCACATAAGTATGGAATTAAACTACACAAAGTGTGCACGGAAGATGGGTATACATTTGCAGTAAGAGTTTATCAAGGGAAAGATGATGAGCTGCAAGGGACAGGTCACGCTGAAGCGGTCGTCATGAACGTGTGTGAGCCATTGTTGGGAAAAGGTCACATCTTGATCGACGACAATTTTTATACAAGTGTTAAATTGGCACAGAATCTATTGGAGAAGCAAACACTTCTCTGTGGAACAATTCGACCTAATAAGAGCGGTCTCCTCAAAGATGTGGTTAATAAGCGTCTTCAAACGGGGGGAAATTTGTGGAGCAGAGAATGAAAAGGGGATCAAGATAATTAACTGGATGGACAAGAGGAGATATCCACTGTACCAGATCGTGGTAATATTCTGGAAGACACCGGGAAAAGGAACAGGAAAGGAGATCCAATTTTGAAGGCGAAATCTGTGTTGCACTACAACAAGATCAAAAAGGGTGTTGATCTTGGTGATCAAATGTCGTCATATTACACCCCATTGAGAAGGGGTGTAAAATGGTGTAGGAAAGTTGCCATTGAACTTTTCCTTGGGTACTACAGTTGTAAATACTTGGAACCTACAACGCAAGCGCAGTTCTGGGAAAAACAATTATTTTCGTCATTTTAAGGAATCTCTTGCCTTCTCTCTATGTCGGTACAGCACTGCTACATCTTGTACACCTCCAACAAAGAACAGGGCGCACACACTGGGTAAACTGTAAGGACCAGCCAGAAAAATGTGGCGAGATTGCACAGTGTGCTACAAGAAAATGTTCGCACAGCATAGTAAGAAAACTGCCGACAACAAAACAAAGAAGGTGGTGACATTCTGTGCAGAGTGTGCAGGAGCACCAAAAATGTTTATCGAGTGCTTCAATGAAACTCACGTGAAAAGGTGCCACTGAACGTGTAAAACTCAACAGTGACAGTGTTTGTGATATATCTCGTCTAGAAATCAGTACTTCATTTTACTTGATGACTTTTCTGAAAAGTATTGGCAAATGTTGTTATATTTTTGTTCCGTCTTTACTGTAAATAGCTGGGATTGTTTTCGTGTCTAGTAAATATTGTTCTGAATATATATCCTTTCTCTTTTGTGATATTACATTTTTACTAAGCATAATATGAAAATAATTAACATAGACGTCTCATATTTCCATAAATCTATCAAATATTTCCGGGGTCATTTCTGTTTCACGCAATTGTTGAATCGGAACACTGTCGCACAGGAAAATACGCTGGAATATCTCCTCAACAATAACGCACACAACAAGTGCATATGCATTGTTTAGGATTTCATACTAGGGAGTAAACAAAGTCAAATTCTTCAGGTCACCGGTGACCTGAACCGATAACAACTAAAGGCAGCATCGGGTCACCGGTGGGCCGATAAGAAGTATCATTAAGTCATCGAAATTCACTGCCGCAGGGAACGTGTTAATTAAACATGGCGACCTGTTCCCATCCTCCTATACACAACCTCGGCCATGAATCTCCCAGCAAAAACGGTACTCCATTAAACATGGCGACGTGTTCCCATCCTCCTATATACAGCCATGGTCATAAACTTCCTAGCAAGAAAGGTACCTCATAAAACGTGGCGGCGTGTTCCCATCCTCCTATATACAGCCATGGTCGTAAACCTCCTAGCAAGAAAGGTAGCTCATAAAACGTGGCGGTGTGTTTCCATCCTCCTATATACACCCATGGTCGTAAACCTCCTAGCAAGAAGGTACCTCATAAAACGTGGCGGCGTGTTTCCATCCTCCTATATATCTTACAGCCATGGTCATAAACCTCCTAGCAAGAAAGGTACCTCATAAAACATGGCGACGTGTTCCCATCCTCCTATATACAGCCATGGTCATAAACCTCCTAGCAAAAAAGGTACCTCATAAAACGTGGCGGCGTGTTCCCATCCTCCTATATACAGCCATGGTCATAAACCTCCTAGCAAGAAAGGTACCTCATAAAACATGGCGACGTGTTCCCATCCTCCTATATACAGCCATGGTCATAAACCTCCTAGCAAGAAAGGTACCTCATAAAACGTGGCGGCGTGTTTCCATCCTCCTATATACAGCCATAGTCATAAACCTCCTAGCAAGAAAGGTACCTCATATAACATGGCGACGTGTTCCCATCCTCCTATATACAGCCATGGTCATAAACCTCGTAGCAAGAAAAGTACCTCATAAAACGTGGCGGCGTGTTCCCATCCTCCTATATACAGCCATGGGCATAAACCTCCTAGCAAGAAAGGTACCTCATATAACATGGCGACGTGTTCCCATCCTCCTATATACAGCCATGGGCATAAACCTCCTAGCAAGAAAGGTACCTCATAAAACATGGCGACGTGTTCCTATCCTCCTATATACAGCCATGGTCATAAATCTCCTAGCAAGAAAGGTACCTTATAAAACATGGCGACGTGTTCCCATCCTCCTATATACAGCCATGGTCATAAATCTCCTAGCAAGAAAGGTACCTCATAAATCATGGCGACGTGTTTCCATCCTGCTATATACAGCCATGGTCATAAACTTCCTAGCAAGAAAGGTACCTCATAAAACATGGCGACGTGTTTCCATCCTCCTATATACAGGCATGGTCATAAATCTCCTAGCAAGAAAGGTACCTCATAAAACATGGCGACGTGTTTCCATCCTCCTATATACAGCCATGGTCATAAATCTCCTAGCTAGTAGGTTCGAATCCCACTATCGGCAGCCCTGATGATGGTTTTCCGTGTTTTCCCATTTTCACACCAGGCAAATGCTGGGGCTGTACCTTAATTAAGGCCACGGCCGCTTCCTTCCAACTCCTAGGCCTTTCCTATCCCATCGTCGCCATAAGACCTATCTGTGTCGGTGCGACGTAAAGCCCCTAGCAAAAAAAAAATCTCCTTGCAAGAAAGGTACCTCATAAAATATGGCGGCGTGTTCCCATCCTCTATATAGAGCATTTCGTACCGTGCTGTCATGATACAGAGTAAGTCATTGTCGCTGTCCATCAAGACCGACCCTAATCTTGATGCAGCTTTGAAATTAAATTAAGTACATTTCTCATCATAAAAAACTACATATCTTATTTCATTCAAACCAGTTCCTAAACCCTCTGAGGAGTAATAAAAAAAAATTATGAAACCTTCGGTACAGCCGTTTTGACATGATGGTGGAACAGACAAACAGACAGACAAACAAACAGACACGAAAAGTAAAAACCACCGATTCGGTCTTGAGTTGACCTAAAAGGGATAAATATCTGAAAAATTGTCAAAACAAAAGAAATTACAGACAGTGGACTTCCTACAACTTTATTTATATAGATTGTGATCTTTCCTACCTTTATAAACGCCATTCAAACTTATTCGTCTACTAATGTCATTGCACGCCATCTCTCCGCTGACAGCTCGGAACATACCACTTAGTCGAGCAGCTCTTCTTCTTTCTCTCAATTATTTCCAACCCAAACATTGCAACATTTTTGTAACGCTACTCTTTTGTCGGAAATCACCCAGAACAAATCGAGCTGCTTTTCTTTGGATTTTTTTCCAGTTCATGAATCAGGTAATCCTGGTGAGTGTCCCATACACTGGAACCATACTCTAGTTGGGGTCTTACCAGAGACGTATATGCCCTCTCCTTTACATCTTTACTACAATCCCTAAACACCCTCATAACCATGCGCAGAGATCTGTACCCGTTATTTACAATCCCATTTATGTGATTACCCCAATGAAGATCTTTCCTTATATTAACACCTAGATACTTACAATGATCCCAGAAAGGAACTTTCACCCCATAAACGCAGTAATTAAAACTGAGAGGACTTTTCCTATTTGTGAAACTCACAACTAGACTTTTAACCCCTTTTATCAACATACCATTGCCTGCTGTCCATCTCACAATATTTTCGAGATCACGTTGCAGTTGCTCACAATTTTGTAACTTATTTATCAGTCTATAGCGAATAACATCATCCGCAAAAAGCCTTGCCCCTGATTCCACTCCTTTACTCATATCATTTATATATATAAGAAAACATAAAGTTCCGATAATACTGCCTTGAGGAATTCCCCTCTTAATTATTACAGGGTCATATAAAGCTTCACCTACTCTAATTCTCTGAGATCTATTGTCTAGAAATATAGCAACCCATTCAGTCACACATTTGTCTAGTCCAGTTGCACTGATTTTTGACAGTAGTCTCCCATGATCCACCCTATCAAATGCTTTAGGCAGATCAATCGCGATACAGTCCATTTGACCTCCAGAATCCAAGATATCTGCTATATCTTGCTGGAATCCTACAAGTTGAGCTTCAGTGGAATAACCTTTCCTAAAACCGAACTGACTTCTATCGAATCAGTTATTAATTTCACAAACATGTTTAATATAATCAGAGAGAATGCTTTCCCAAAGCTTACATACAATGCATGTCAAACTTACTGGCCTGTAATTTTCAGCTGCATGTCTATCACCCTTTCCTTTATACACAGGGGCTACAATAGCAACTCTCCATTCATCTGGTATAGCTCCTCCGACCAAACAATAATCAAATAAGTACCTCAGATATGGTACTATATCCCAACCCATTGTCTTTAGAACATCCCCAGAAATCTTATCAATTCCAGCCGCTTTTCTAATTTTCAACTTTTGTATATTATTTTAAATGTCATTTTTATCATATGTAAATTTTAATACTTCTTTAGCCTTAGTCTCCTCCATAACCTGGACATTATCCTTGTAACCAACAATCTTTACATAATGCTGACTGAATACTTCTGCCTTTTGAAGATCCTCACATACACACTCCCCTTGTTCATTAATTATTCCTGGAATGTCCTTCTTGGAACCTGCTTCTGCCTTAAAATACCTATACATACCATTCCATTTTACACTGAAATTTATATGACTGCCAATTATGCTTGCCATCATGTTATCCTTAGCTGACTTCTTTGCTGGATTCAATTTTCTAGTAAGTTCCTTCACTTTTTTTTTTTTTTTTTTTGCTAGGGGCTTTACGTCGCTCCGACACAGATAGGTCTTATGGCGACGATGGGATAGGAAAGGCCTAGGAGTTGGAAGGAAGCGGCCGTGGCCTTAATTAAGGTACAGCCCCAGCATTTGCCTGGTGTGAAAATGGGAAACCACGGAAAACCATCTTCAGGGCTGCCGATAGTGGGATTCGAACCTACTATCTCCCGGATGCAAGCTCACAGCCGCGCGCCTCTACGCGCACGGCCAACTCGCCCGGTTTTCACTTTTTTCTTACTTCCACAGCCATTTCTAACTTATTGCTTTCCAGTGTGGACCTCCGTCTTAATCTCTTTATTTCTCTATTATAATAAGGTGATTCTTTACCATTATTTACCCGCCTTAATAGTACAAACCTGTTTTCGCATTCCTCAACAATTTCTTTAAACTCATCCCAGAGTCTGTTTACATTTTAATTTACCGTTTTCCACCAATCATGGTTACTTTTTAGGAACTGCCTCATGCCTGCTTTATCAGCCATATGGTACTGCCTAATTGTCCTACTGTTAAGACCTTCCTTTCTATCACATTTTTTAAACTACGACAAAAACAGCTTCATGATCACTAATACCATCTATTACTTTAGTTTCCCTATAGAGCTCATCTGGTTTTATCAGCACCACATCCAGGATATATTTCCCTCTGGTTGGTTCAATAAATTTCTGAATCAGCTATCCTTCCCATATTAACTTATTTGCCATTTGTTGGTCATGCTTCCTGTCGTTCGCATTTCCTTCCCAATTGACATTTGGCAAATTCATATCTCCCGCTACAATCACATTTCATTCCATGTCGTTCCCCACATAGCCGACTATCCTATCAAATAATTCCGAATCCGCGCCAGTGCTACCCTTTCCCGGTCTGTACACTCCAAATATATCAAGTTGCCTGTTATCTTTAGAAATGAGCCTTACACCTAGGATTTCATGTGTCTCATGTTTAACATTTTCGTAGCTTACAAATTTTTCTTTCATCAGAATGGATACTCCCCCTCCCACCATTCCTATCCTATCTCTACGACACACACTCCAGTTCCGTGAGAAAATTTCTGCATCCATTATATCATTTCTCAGCCATGATTCAACTCCTATTACAATATCTGGCGAATATATATCTATTAAATGAGTTAATTCTATTCCTTTCTTTACAATACTTCTACAGTTCAACACTAACAATTTTATGTCATCTCTAATTGATTTCTAGTTCCCTGTTCCCTTATCACCGCTCACTAGGCCACCCCGTTTCCCTGAATGTACCTCCCTATTACCCTTCCAAACAAATTTCCTAACTTATACGTACCACTACGGTTTGAGTGAAGGCCATCTGAGCGCAGATCCCTCTCTCCTACCCACCCATTATGATCTAGAAATTTCACTCCCAGTTTCCCACATACCCACTCCATAGTCTCATTTATATCCCCATCACCCCCCAGTCAGTATCCCTCTATACAGTATTCCACTAATAACAATATCCGCTTTCTTGAACTTCACCCGTGCTGCATTTACCAGATCCCACACATCCTCAACTATGTTGGTACTTATATCAGCTTGTCTTACTTTGTTGGTACCAAAGTGAAACACTACCACCTTCTCCTTCCCCTCCTCCCTTTCTTCTACTTTCCTCAACATCTGCCTCAACCTAATTCCTGGATATCATTCTACCCTGGTTCCCTTTCCTCCACACACTTTCCCTACGTGGCTAACGATGGAATCCCCCATGACCATAGCCTCAACCCTACCCACCTCATTTGATCCCCTCTCCTCCTGGTCAGCCCTATCTTTCCCGATAGCTGCAGAAGCTACGTCCTCCTCCCTTTTCTCCTTCCCGTGACCCTGTTCCACCTGTCTTTTCCTATCCCCTACTCTACATTTCCCTTTCCTACCTTTTCCCTTCCTCCTACTTCCACACATCTCAGCAACAGTTCCCTTTCCCTCATCTTCCCTCTGTTGTTCTACCTGGAGTGACTCGTACCGATATCGCACAGACACCTGCCCTGAATTCTGATCCTGAATAGAGCCCTTAGCCTGCAGTCTCCTTCCCCTTAGAATATTAGACCACCTGTCTTCTACTACGCCGCCCTTTCCTTCCCCTCCCTCTTGTACACATACTGTAACTTGCACATTGTTTGAGGGTGTCCGATCTTCCTGCCTGTTTTCTGTGAGAATCCTAATTATCTCCCCCAAACTCTCCAACTCCTCCCTCATACCCCTCAATGCTTCGCCACACCCACAGTTCGTACACTCGTGCTCCTTTGCCATTCTTTACGGAAAAACATACATACATACATACATTATCATTATAGACTGTTATGCCTTTCAGCGTTCAGTCGGCAAGCCTCTGAGAATTTACTAAACGTCGCTACAATCCTCGATTTTCAACTAGTGCTGTGGCCTCATTTAGTTCCATACCTCTTATCTTTAAATCGTTAGAAACCGAGTCTAACCATCGTCGTCTAGGTCTACCTCTACTTCTCTTACCCTCCATAGCAGAGTCCATTATACTCCTAGGTAACCTATCCTCCTCCATTCGCCTCACATGACCCCACCACCGAAGCCGGTTTATGCGTACAGCTTCATCCATCGAGTTCATTCCTAAATTAGCCCTTATCTCCTCATTCCGAGTACCCTCCTGCCATTGTTCCCACCTGTTTGTACCAGCAATCATTCTTGCTACTTTCATGTCTGTTACTTCTAACTTATGAATAACACATCCTGAGTCCACCCAGCTTTCACTCCCGTAAAGCAATGTTGGTCTAAAAACAGACCGATAATATAAAACAACTTATTTGCAAAAAATAAATGAACGGAGGGATGTATTGTCTGGAATAGTACTCAAAGATCACACAACAACAAGGTAATTAATATACGACTACACTGCAATACTACTTAGTCGTACCCTATTTGTTATCTTACAACCCCTAACAGGATAGAAACTGCTGTTAATTACTGAATATCGAAAGTAATACACAAGAACTACACAATTCCAAACTGCAATTAAGCCTATCCTAGCATAGCTTAAAAATTAGATTTGTCAAACTTCGTACGGTGGAACCCTCTATCAAATTGCGCTTTTGAAGAGGGATCTGTTTTGAAGACGAAACGTTCTACTCCGAAATTAAACATTAAGGAACTTAAATTTCAGTCTCCGTGGTATGAGATGTTCTCCTGGATTACCGGTATTTGTGAATAAAACAAAACGTGTTCTGTGAAAATATTTAGCATGGTGTACGCAAGGCAAATCTGATATAACTAAATTTACTTATATAAAGATAAATTTCGTCTTCTCGGAACACATCGGTTTAAGCCTGTTTCTTCAGAAGCTGCTCGCCTTCAGGCAATAAAGCAAAATGAACCGGAAACAAAATATAAAAGTTCTTGGATGTATAATTCAAACAAGCAATACCTTTAGTGGCCATTGAGAATTATAATTATTTAGAACTTCTAACTTGCTCAGACCACTCACAGTCTGCTTCAACATTCAAAAGGCATTCAGCAGATATTCAAAGTGAAATGATTGAAGTCATAACTTCTGTTGTTAAGGAGAAAATTTTATGGGTTTTATTATGTTGCTATCGAGGTCAACAAGACGATATACGTGTCTTACAGTAGCCAACTAAGCATAATTTTCCAGTACTGTGTTCAAGATTCGATTGAAGAAATGTTCGTAGGTTTTACAATGTCTAAAATGATAAAAGTGGCGCAGGGACTGCGGGTATCATTCACGAGTTTTTAGAAGAGTGGAACACAGATAAAAATAACGTCACAAGCCAAACCTACGAAGGCTGCAGGCCATCAAAGGGGTGTACACAATATTGTGAAGGTAATACTGTTAAGCTGTTTTCCCCTCACGTCAATAGTTAATATAATTGCTTACCTTAATGAAATACAACTCGCCACTACAAATGAAAAGGATTCTGTCTAAAATTGTGTAAAACTTAATGAGTGTGTAGGCCTACGTTCCAGTGACTCTCAACATGCGAGGGCTCCAGGGGCGCTAAACTTGGGAAACTGTGTTAGTCACAATCCGGCTTTAGCTGAGTCTGACCATTGCTTCCACTTGCTTATGCCAGACTCCTCACTTTTATGTATCTTATCGACATACTTTCATTAACTATTGTTCATTTCCGACCCGACGGTACTAGGTATCGTGGTCTAGCGAGGGTTTTCATTATCACGCCCTTCGTGGTCCTTGTCTTCCCTTGGCCAATACCTTTATTTTTCCAAGTATCGAACCCCTTTCCATTTCTTACCTCTGATTTGTGAACCCAAATTTATATACAGCATCATTATAAACATATGTAATATAAGAAGGGTCTAGCCACCAGGATGGATAGCGCCATCTTTAACGGATAACGCAGCAATTAACATTTTCCAAAACTATATTGTTAAAATGTTCGCTTTGTGGAATTTGTTGCATACGAATTAATGCCAAGCTTTAGGAACATCCTGTATATTCAAGAAATGGATATGAGAGGAAGACGAAAATATTTAAATAATGGAAAAATAAAAATAACACCCACTCTCTACTATCTTGACGGCTTTGAATGAAAAATGGCCCTATATATTCATGCATTTGTGAGCCTTCCTATTCTACGACAAAGATTTCACAAAGATTCGGTATTTTTCCAAATTCCTCTTTTGTCGTATTTAGAATGACGACCTACAATGTCAAATATACAAGAACGAAATTATAATCGCTGTACATTAGTACTTTATACCCGAAACTCTCTTCACAGTGACTTCCTTTCTTAACCAACATTTTTATTCTTCCTGGGATCGACCACAACCTTCTCTCCTCTGTTAGAAGTACGGTAATAAATAATTCTTGCATCATCTGGAAATAATTTAATACAATTCGACATCAGGTTGAGGCGACATTTTCGAAGTGAGAATTCCACTTTTGCATCGTACGTGAGGAGTCAGTCAACTCACAAATTAATGCACTCCACTTTAATTCCAAGGGAAGTACACAGCGCTGGTAACTAGCGATAGCCTTCACCTTCTATACCTTCAAGGGTCTTCATGACCACTTGGAAATTACCCTTACTTCCTTCGTCCGATTTTACATCGCAAAATATAAGGATAGTGTTGTGTGGGAAGATTAACACCCTATGACCCCGTTATCGAACGGTCGAGATAAGCAGTTCATTTTAGCTAATAATGTTTTCTCCCGCCTGCTGCGGGGAATGTCCAAGACCAGCTGCCTACAATATATAACACAATACATTGCTGACATTTTGTCATGTTCCGCTGTTACAAACACTCCATTTCCTGGTGAGTATGGATTGTATAGAATTACATTTTTACTTTCTCTAAATATTTAACTAAAATATTATTTGTATTATGTTGTTGCTGTTAATTTGCAGTGTGTACTTAAGCAGGCGTAGCGAAATCTTTTCGGCTAGAGAATGAACAGATATGTCAGTTCTTACAGTAAGAACTGTTCTCTGGTAGTGAAGTAGTATATTTCTTAGTTGTTTATTGCCACATTTAAAACACAGGCTCGTCCGGACATCTGTGTCTAGGAGCTGTGGCGACTCCTACACTTTTAGGTATACAGGATGAAGCAGAGCGAGTTAGCACTTGCAAGGTCTATCATGTACACTAAAAAAGTTTACATTCGTACTGGAAGGAAAATCTAGAACTTTTCGTTTCTGGACGCACTCGGAAAATACTAGAACATTATCACCAGGATAAAAAAGCAGGCTTCCCACGAATAAAAGTTGTTGAAATATCGAGTTGTTCGTGTTGGTAGTAGTTGTCTTGTCGAGTATTTCAGTTCGTAGAAGAGTCACGTGACTTGATTCTGATACTTATCGGCCTTGTCTGGAGTAGATCCGAGGTTTGTGATTGTCGACACACGTGTGTTCGAATCTGTCTACATGCAGCTGCTGAGCGGAATGACTGGGGTGGGCGAATACAAGAATAAAGTAGATCTAAATTAAGGAAGATGAAGTTAACGCAACGTTATATGGAGTCATATATATAGAATTTAATGCTAGTACTAAATCGGAAAAGTATTTATTCATATTATGTGTTATCAGAGCTAAGGGAACTGAGTAATATATTTTATGGAAGGTAAAATGAGAAATAAGATAATGGCATTCTATTTCTATGTAAGGCAAATTATTCCTCATGTTAACTACGTTCTGTATTCGGAGACGGTGAAGTCAGGACTAAAAGAAGTGCGTTATCTACTCACGAAAGGTGAAGTTCATACCATGTAATTTGAATTCAGTATTTGGACGGGGTAAAGTCAGCATCAGGTATATTTATTTATATAAGAAGGGGAACTATAGGTGGAAATTTATAAAAACTGTAAAATATTAGGCGTAACGGGTAATAGAACGACATTTCTCAAATGCAATCTACAGTTTATCTCCAGTGTGCAGGAGCCTAATCACGTCGGGGGCATCGGTGAAATAATTTAGGCATTTACATCGATTATTCTGGTGAGGTACATTATTTCATAACTAGTTAACCCAACTTCATAATTTAGATTAACTTAAGACATCACTTGAAAATCCCATTTAAAAAATTATGGGCACTTACAAAAAACCGAAATTTAAAACCTAAAAGAGGGCAAATATAATCAGCACAAACGAGAACAGTACTGTATTTTATAGTATGGTGGACAATAAATACCACAGATTGCACCAGGAACTCACGTCTAGAATACAGAGCAATTCAGATCAGCACGAAGAACTGTATTGTAATTTGTCTCAAGGCGAACCATAAACCAAGGACATAACAGAAAGAATAACGATGATGGGATTAGTAAAGAAAAATATTGGAAATGATTACCTAATACGAATTGCAATACAGGGTTGCATGAGCTTGATATATAAGCCTTTGTCAGAAAAATATATACCATTTTCAACGCAGCATTTTAAAAACACATTATCTCATGAATAACCAAAGCATTTGCTCATACATTCAAAACAGTCTACTAAATTGCATCAGAGCTCTTTTCATTACATATTATACATATTTTGCTAATCTCTAAAAATGTTTAATCGTCTGGAAAACACACTTAACTACCTAAGCCACGAACCTCGCAAAATATGAATAACCAGCTGATGTACCCGTGCTTCGCTACGGGATTCTCAGAAAGACTGACTTTGTGGTTTTCATAAATGAAGTCAACATAGGTCATTACAAAAACGTCAGTAGGCAAGTAGCGATTAAAAGCAATGTTATCATATAAAATACTCGATCAAATGAAAAACTGCACATTTTATCACCTTTAACGAACAGTACTGAGGTGCCGATCTAACAGTCCAAAGTTCTAGATCTGGAATGACCAGGCCGCAGACAGCCGTGAACACTCATCTGCTATTATTCTGTTAAATATGCACACTGCTCATTCAAATCAGTGCCTCAGAGTAGGGACTGAATAGCCCGAATGGTATGACGAACCAGTGTGTTACGTACCGGTACCAGTAGTACCATACATGTATTAACCAGAGCAATGGTATGCTAAAGAAGAATATTATCTGACTCCCCAGCTACTCGCGCCAATATACAGGCAGGCTGTTACACTCGGTACGACGGTGCGAGTTAGCCGTGTGGTTAGGGGTGCGCAGCTGTGAGCTTGCATCCGGGAGATAGTGGATTCGAACCCCACTGTCGGCAGCACTGAACATGGTTTTCCGTGGTTTCCCATTTTTACAACAGGTAAATTAAGGCCAAGGCTGCTTCCTTCACATTCCCAGTCCTTTCCTACCCCATCGTCTGCATAAGAAATATCTGTGTCGGTGCGACGTAAAGCAAATTTTAAAAAATACTCGGTACGCAGCAGTAATCCTAGCTGTCGGTGATGAGTGGCAGCAGAAGACACAAGGCACATCACAAAAAGCAATGGTCATTGTGAAGTTATTGTTGATTAAAATTTTATGAGCTTTCACTATTGTAGGCCTTCACGTTTAGTTTTCTTTCGACTCTGTGATATTAGGGCGTCTTATAAGATTATTTATAGGGAACACTGTAGTCCCCTTTCTCCTACTTTACTTACCGACTTTATTTAAACTGTGTTCACCTATTTTCTCGTGACTCGGTGCTGATGTGGACTTAGTAACAAAAATCGAAATTCATTAATATCCTTGTGATCATAGCCGGTACGGAAACAATGTATAAGACATAAATGATCGGAAATTTAATACTACATATAACATTAGTTATGTAGTATTTATTGATATGACCACTAATAACATAAATATTTGAGAATTAAATTTTGAGCCTTTCCCTAAACTACCATTTCGTTCAGCGTGAATACAATTATTTATAGCCTAAATTGTAGCGGCATGTTCCCGGACTTTGCATACCGATTTCCATTAAATTCTCTTCAGCTGTTTTCTCATGATACGTGTACACAGACAGACAGACAGACAGACAGACAGACAGACAGACAGACAGACAGACAGACAGACAGACAGACAGACAGACAGACAGACAGACAGACAGACAGACAGACAGACAGACAGACAGACAGACAGACAGACAGACAGACAGACAGACAGACAGACAGACAGACAGACAGACAGACAGACAGACAGACAGACAGACAGACAGACATTGCGGAAAATTAAAAGGTGCATTTCCTTGTTACTGTGGACACGACGGATACATAATACCATTAACACCTGCTGTGGTAGAAACATGGTCTGCTTTGGTCAGGTAACCAGGGTGGGATTTCTGGCTCTGGAAAGAAAAATAATATCTCATTATTATTATTATTATTATTATTATTATTATTATTATTATTATTATTGTTATTATTATTATTATTATTATTTTCTTGGGCATAAAAAGTATGATGGTGAATAATGACTTGTAGCCAATAAACGGAGGTGTTCGTGACCAACCTTCCATGTGATTAAGGCTCCTATGTTCCATAAAAAAAATTGCGAAATATTGGTTTAAACATTTCTCTGTCATGTAAGAAAGCTGTTGTTGGTAAAATATTAACCAGAAAAATTCCACTAATACTGCGAAGGAGGATTTAAAGAACTAAGTCTACGATTCACTCAAGATCAGGAAGGTGGCATAATACAAGCCACAATCATATCTGTCCCAAGAGACATAATGCACGAATTCCAATAAAACCGTCCATGCAGTGTAGAAAAGAAGGTAAGGTGTACTAAAGATTGTTATTTGTCAAAAATAATGTAGGGTTCCTTATGCGATGACCCAATTCCTGTAAGAATGAAACCTTTCTTGTGCTTGACCATCATCCTGAGAAAACTGTTAGGTAGCTCCGTACGTTTGGAGGTCCACTAGCTATTCTTGTTATTTCCAATAGATCCTCTTTATAAGAAACCTCTCTGAAACTTAGGGCACCATTAGATTTTGTAAAACTATTTCCTAAATCTTGTTTACAAACTTTTAGGTTTAGGGAAATGTATTACTGTTATTAAATGCAGCTTCAAATATTTGGACATTTGAGAAGCGGTGATCAAACTAATACGTACAACGCCAGCATCCAGAAGAAAAACATTCAGTCCCTTTGTCTGGTAGGATTTAAGATATAAGGTTTGACAGTAAAATTATGTGGATGTTGTTTTCAGGTATCACAATGCTGATCGTATTTGTTCTCTCTACCTTGATTCTGGGGTCTTCGGCCATCTCAGAACAGTGTGACCGATCTCCAAGTTTGAAATTCTCCGTGTCCAGCTGGAGAAATGAGTCAGGTCATCGTCTGGTAGCGGTGAGTGTACAGTGCTTTGGTTGGTCTGTGAGTCTTAGGAAAATGTATAAAATATCTGACTATTAATAAAATGACAATGTTTCATACGTGTCTAGAAATAAAGAGTACGCCCTTAGTATTGATCCTGAATTAGATTTAGCCACGAGTTCAATATTTGTAAAATAATATTACAAAACATAAATTGTGAAATCAAAAATATTATAGAGTAAAATAATTATATTTCAAAAGTTTAGGTAATATATAAGAAAGGGCAGAATACTGTAGCTACAGGCGAGTAGGATACAAAGGAGGGTGTGCTATTCTAGTCACAGGAAACAACAATCGCACAGGTGCGGGGAACAGTAGCGTCCACTAAAGACAATGTGCATCATTGGAGAAAACATCGAACACTTTACTGAGAAAGTGGAAGACTAGGACCTTGGAAATTTATTTCTAGGACTAGTTACAAGCTAGAAGGAAAGTTTCCACGCTAACCTGGATAGGGATGCCGCGCATTTTACGTTCAATGAATAGTAACGTGACTTCAATACTTCAGGAATGATCGGCGTGAGACCAATCTAGGCCCCAATAGAGCATTCGACATAGCAGCAGAGTAAAATAATAAACTTGCAGCGCAAACTAGAAGGAGGGTTTTATGAACCGGAAAGTTTCGTGGTGAACATTGCCTACATTACGGAGAGTCTTTTGTTAGGCATAACAATGTGATTAGGCGGAATGGTGATAGTTACGTTTATTATTGGGTTGAGAGAATATGCAACTTTGTCTATCAGAATTATAAACGAGTCGTCATCTCAGATACTCAAGTTATCAATACATTTATGTTAAGACTTCATTTATAATGGGAAGGTTAATGACGAGATGGTGAAGTCGTGTGCTCGTTCTCGAGTCACCTGTTCGAGACTAGGACAATGAGAATGAATAGCTCTGGAGTTGTCCCAATCACGACGACACTGTCGGGAATCTTGGATATCTGAGCACTGAGCAGACTTATAGATGCAATATCAAGAGGTTTATACGCAGATATTATGAAGAAAGTGGTCAGCAGTATGTTGTAGAAATAATTAACTGTTTTCCAGAATTAAAGCTTTGGATGTTTGATCGAGGAATGCACCCCTCCGATGTAGTAAAATATAGAGTTGAGATCACCAGCATTCAAAAGGAAGTGAAGAACAAAATATGGCGGGTGCTGTAGTTCTTGATATAATAATGAAAGTTAGGAACATGCAATGAGCAGAAAATATTGATTTACTCGATACTGCTACAGTATTATCAGAGCAAAGGTAGAACAAGCTGCGCGAGAGGTGTCTCCCGAAATAGCTATCAGTTGCTTGCCTGTCCTTTTATTATAAAAAATCCTAGAATAAGAACATGTATCGAACATCATCCTATAAAACAATATTTGACCCAATCTGTCCTCTTGAATTCCAACTTTATCTTCATATTGTGATCTTTCCTACTCTTAAAAACACCACTCAAAGTTATTCGTCTACTAATGCCATCTCACCACTGTCCGAATCGTTGGCTGAATGGTCAGTGTATTGGCCTTCGGTTCAGAGGGTCCCGGGTTCGATTCCCGGCCGGGTGGCGGATTTTAAACTTCATTGATAAATTCCAGTGGCTCGGAGGCTATATGTTTGTCCTACCCCTGCAACTCACACACCAAACGTAACACTATTCTCCACCACAATACCACGCAGTTAGCTGCACATTGCAGATGCCGCCCACCCTCATCGGAGGGTCTGCCTTACTCGGTTAGATATAGCCACACGAAATTAGTATCTCTCCACTGACAGTTCGGAACATACCACATAGTTGAGCAGCTCGTCTCGTTACTCCCAAGTCATCCAGACAAATATTTGCAATATTTTCGAAACCCTACTCCTTTATCGGAAATCACCCGGAACACATCGAGCTGCTTTTCTTTGGAATTATTCCAGTTCCCGAATCAAGTAATTCTGGTGAGGGTCTCACAGCTGTAATCATATTCTAAGTGTGGTCTTGCCAGACGGTATATGCCCTCTCTTTCACGTCTTTGCTACAAACCTTAAACATCCTCATAACCACGTGAATTGATCTGTAACCTTTATTTCAAGTCCCGTTCATATGATTACCCCAATGAATGTACTTCCTTATATTAACACCTAGGTACTTACAGTGATACCCATGAAGAACTCTCATCCGATCAACACATAAATTCGCAATCTGTCTTTCACCTCGTTTATTGTTATACCATTGCCTTCTGTTCATCTCAAGACATAGTCGGGGTAGTTTGCAGTCCCCCACTACCTTGTAACATATATGCTGCTCGATACATTATAACATTCTCCACAGAAAGCCTTGTGTATGAATCCAGTTGTTTACTCGTATCATATATATAAGTGAACATAAACTTCCGATAGTACTACGGTGGTAATTTCCCTCTTCATGATTACAGGATGAGATAAAATTTCACCTGCTCCAATTCTCTGATTTAGAAATATAGCCTCTATTCACTCAAAATTTGGTGTATCCAATTGCACTCATTTTCGCGATTAGTTTCCCATGTTTACCCTATGAAACGCCTTAGACAGGACAGTTGCGATATAGTACATTTGACCTCATGTTTCTAAATTATCTGCTCTCTTGCTGCAATCCTGCCAGTTGAGCTGCAGTGGTATAACTTTAACTAAACCCAAACGGTCTTATATCAACGCAATTGGTAATGTCGCAAAGATGGCTATTATAATCAGAAAGAATGTTTTCCCAAACATTACATGCAACACAATGTTAAGACGACAGGCTTGTAATTATCAGCTTCATGTTTATCACCTCGTTCCTCTTTACCCTGCGGCTACTATAGAAACTCCAATTTCGTTTGGTCGCAAAATAACTTCTTCAAGTTAACACTTATCAGGTAAGAACCTAAAAAATTTTACTACCTACAAACCCACTTTGTTTAGTATATCCATAGAAATCTTACCAGTCTCAGAGGTTTTTCAATTTTCAACTTTGTTATCTTTTTTAAATGTATTTGTAGTCATATGCAGATTTCATTAATTGACCAGTATAAGTCGCTTCCTACATCTGGGTATAATCCTTATATAAAACTACCTTTGTATACAGCTTACTGTGTACTTCTTCCTTCTGTATGTCCTTACCTATGCACTCCCCCTGTTCATTAATGACTTCTGCAAAATCTTTCCTGGAAATTGTTTTGGTCTTAAAGTGTCTATATATTATTATATTACAATCCTCTTTGCATTAAAATTTGTTTGAATGCCAATTGTGTTTTCCGTCATGTTATCCTGAGCTGATATATTCACTAGATTCGATTTCCTAGTAAGTTTCTTCTATTTCGCCTAATTTCCACATCCATATTATTAATAGGAAAAGCACCAGTAAGGGCATATACAATACGATTACATCAAATTTTTATATTATTTTTTGCTAATTTGTGTGATGCTTTTGGTCCTTTGTAAACACAACACAATATGGTATTTTTCGCAGCACTTCCCACAGAGTGAACATATGCAATTTTCGTTTGGTTGATGTAATTGCTTATTGCTACATAACTTGTGGTGGTAGCCATGAATGGCTAGTCTTGTGATTGTGTGTTCTTGTTCCTCATTAGCGTTCGTCCATGATCTGTCTTGCATTGCATCGGTGCTGTAAAATTCCAAGTTGATGTAAATTCGTTTCCTTCGTTTAGCAGCTAGAAGTGCCTGGTAAGCGTCAGTAGATGGCAGATTGAGCTTATATCTGATGTCCTCTATGAAGAAGGTCTCTCTTGCTAATTCATAGGCAAGTCTCGATGGTGCCTACTTCCCTATTCGCAGGCAGTGCTTTATGAATCTTGCTTTCACCTTTTCAATTCTCCCGAGGTTCTTGTACGTTACATTTTCCATATTAATTCTATGCCATATGTTAATATTGGTGTTATTGTGGCGTCGAAAAGCGTCATAGCTGTATTCAGCGATAAGCGGTGAAGATTTTTGCGTCCACATATGTTTTTAATAGCCGTTGTTGTCTTTTCTTCCATATGGTAGCTGAATAATCGACCCGTTGTCTGCAGGGTGAAGCCTACGTGGAAACTGCTCTCTGATTCTGTGGGAGAATTCTTATTGTAGTTGTAGAAGGAAGAGGGGACAACGCTGGAACGACAATCATGATGCTTTCAAATCCTTCATAGAATTCTACGCAAATTTGAATAATTGTGTGATGAAAAATTCACTATTTTCACCGCTCAGCAGTTCAAATTTCTGCGAAGAAGTACCACATAAATTTGAACAATAGTATGTTGACATTCACTTCACTACAGTCACAGTTCAGCCCTTCAAAGAAACAGTGATACTTACTCTTGCTAACGAAGAAAGAAAAAGAAATAATCGTGTACGATTCTTTAATTTTTACCAGGTGTTTTGGTAGACAACGTAAGCGTAGACGGTTATGTGAATAACTATTCAGAAGATCAATGTGTTTACCCTGAAGAATTTCTTGACACAAACGAAAATGCCCTCACAGAAACGCAGTATGCAGAAAGACGCGATGGATATGTCGCTGATTACCACGAAGAGTAGTTTGAAATTGGATAAGACTTCTACTTAAGGAATTAAAAGCATAATGTAATAGGGACAAAGCCGGACGCTCGGTGTTGAGGTAGCATGCCTTCCTCTTACCCGGAGGCCCCGGGTTCGATTCTCGACCAGATCAGGGAATTTTACCTGCATTTGAGGGCTGGTTCGTTGTCCACGCAGCCCTAGTGATTACATTTGAGGAGCTATATCACGATGACATAGGGGCCCCGGTCTAGAAAGCCAAAAATAACGGCCGAGAGGATTCGTCTTGCTGACCACATGACGCCCCTTAATCTGTAGGCCTTCGCGCTGCGCAGCGGTCGCTTGGTAGGCCATAGCCCTTGGGGGTTGTTGCACCATATGCTTTGGTTTGGTAATAATAATAATAATCGTATGGCCTCAGCTACCGTGTGCAGACATTTCAATTTGACGCCATCTGGCTGTCTGCTTGTCAATTTCGACGTTCCGTTTTACTCTAGGCCCCCACTAGATGGCAGACCGAGTAAACCGAAACTCTCTTGGGCGTCTATGGCTGAGATTTAATTAATTTTGTCGGGTAAACACCAAATGTGTCACCAGAGATCTTTTACATGCCGACATCGTACGACATGGAGTGTCGAATGGACTTTTTTCCGCCCTTCAAAAATCCGACTACCTCTGCCGGGTTTGAACCCGCTATCTTGGGATCCGGAGGCAAATGTCAAAGGTTTCTTTTTTAAGCAAACTGTTCTCATACCAGAATAATAATTCCCTACGATGTAAGCAAACATTTATAATGTAAACGAAGTCAGTTTAAAATAAGTTTAAACATTCTGAAACTTTTGACGGGATGTGTCTTTACTCGTGCAAGTCAGCCTGTACCAATGGCCAAAATTACGAATGTCTTTCACCACTGCAAAAATTGAGTTTACTATCTAATGTGTTGTCAAGTCACGAAATAACAAATCATGTATTAAGCGTTAATTTCGATGGTGACTGCTATGAAATAACTTAGCAGAATACCTGTACAGTGGAATTTGCATGCAAGCCCAGCTTCCCTTGTAAATTTCTCATTCAAAGAATAAGAAGGCAGAAGTAAGTGTCTATTTTAAACAAATTTACTACCAACATAGAAATATTATATACTTCCTTTACGACTTGACCTCATTATCGTCTACCACCTAACTTGTAGATATTCTAGGCAGGATATGCTAGTAATGTAGTACAAGAACAATACTCCATGTGTCTGGAGGAAATTTATTGAATCAATGAAACTTTCACACGTACCAAACATGGAAAACGCTGTTCGGATACGTAGTAATTAAAATTGTTACGACAGACGTACAACTCCATCAAGTACGAGATATGTGAACTGAGAGGCACGTTACATTATGGGCTTTGACTTTTTGTACAAAGATACAAATGATCTAACTGGTCGTCAACTTATCAGAAACAGATAATTTGAAATCTGGTCTTGCCACAAGATCACACGTAAAGAAGTCGAGGTAATTGCCGAAATTCCAAAACATTATAACTGGGTGATATCAGGGCAGGTCTTTCCTCTTCAGAGTGGCCGAACGCTGTAAAGACGAGATTCAATACAACTGGTAGAAACCGCTGTAAATATTGAGCCTTATCCTGCCGGCCCATAATAATAATTAGAGTATTATTTGACCCAATATGTAAAAGTTATTCATAAAAGTTACAGTCTAACATATTAAAGCATCGTATCCCAAGATAGTTGATACCGGATGTTGAGCAAGACAGTCAGTCGCTGGATATTGCTTCATATTTCCGTACGACCGTGAGAAAAGATGGCGTAACGAAGCGCTGGCAAGGATCGACACGTGTAGTAGATGCTGACCAAGCAATATATTTCAGCCAATGGGAAATTAAGGACTTGGGAAATATGGAGGCCACACCGCGCCAAATCTTAATTCCAGAATGACCAACGTGCTCAGTTGCTAAAGTCAGTTTCTGTCGGCAATCGGTTTTCCACAGTTTCAGAAGTCAGATATATTTGAAAAAGTAATATAAAAATTGGTGGAAGTGATTTGCTAGTGTTTGAGCTGTGTTTTGTAAATATATCACAATAAATACTGTGTCATCATATACGACGCATTTTCTGATTGGTGGTTTGTTCAGACACCCAGGAACCCCAGTATTGATATGGCGTCACCAAAGCCACCTCAGTAACCCAAGCTCTGAAGAGCGTCACTCTGTGTGAAATGCTTGGATAGTGCGGAAGCACAAACTCTGAATTGGTGATCGTGATTAACGTGGTGTTATTCCAGTAACAGTAAAGCCCCATTCACAATGCAAACGTAACGTAACGTAAACTTAAAATTAACGTTAACTTAGAAGTTAGCGGCCGTCTTATCTAATGGATCCATTCACAATGCGCCGACGTAAACTTAACTGCGAGTCCGTAAAATTAAGGGATTGCAAACTACAAGCTCTTACGGTTAATTTTACGTTAACTTTAAGAACCAGCCAATCAGAGCAGAGGTAAACATTGTGTGTTATGCTCGATATAATGACTTCTTTCGACGAAACACTTGTAATTCTCTTTCAAAATAATCTTTGTGTATAGGCTATGTATGGTAGAAGGAAAAAGAATTACAAATACGCTGTACCGAAAAATAATAGGTGGAAATTAATATCCTGTAGTAATGAAATCTAACAATAAATGGCGGGGGACAAGCTCGCAGCGCTGGCAAACGGACGAGAGACAATCCCTGTCATAAATAAAACAGTGTCCCTGTATATTTCTTAACATTATGACGGACTACTAGTTTACGAAAACGATATCATCCAAACAAATAGATCCAAACATCTTATCGGGTTGTGATAGTAGGGTCATAGATGTCGGTAAAGGAGACCTTACATTTCTTTTTATTACAAAAGGGGAAGCAAATCGTAAGAAAGGCAAACAGTTCAAGTTTCATCCGCATGTCCAAAACGAACTGATGAGGGTCATTTCTTACAGTAGATTACCGAAATCGCCCTGAGATAACCTTCTTTGATTCAAGGGATGAACCCATTTTCTGCACCGTTGTTTAGATCGCTTTTTCAGGTACCGTAGGCCTACACAGCTCCCAGGAGCAAAGCAATAGATGTTTGATGTAATAGGAATTCCGCTACAACGTTGTTTGATTCCATCGAGGTATTGAAATATAAAACTGCGAGATAGCCCAAAACCTGACTTCCGTACTAAATAACATGGCAGTGTTTTGATTGGCTGCTGTGTACTCTTTACGTTAATGTTACGTTCCTCCATTATGAATACCACAAATTTTACGTTAATTTTACGGTTACGTTACGTCGTTAAGTTTACCGTTACGTTTGCATTGTGAATGGGGCCTAACTGATTTTAAATGATATTTTAAATTGTGCAGCTGGAAGATTTTACTGTTCTTGAGTAAATGGAATAGTATATTTTGGCTGAGTTTAATTTCAATATATAAAGACGGTGTTTAGTGACCGCTGAGTAACAAGTGTAGTGGAAACGTGCTATTGTTTCACTATTCCGCGACGGGCGCGTTTCGCGATGAACTTCCGTAGCGAACCGTGTGCTGCTTTTTAAACTGTATTCTCACCCTTTAAGTGAAGTGTGTAATATATATGTGAATCAGTGTGTTTAGCTGATCTTGTAAAGAGAAAGGGTATTTCGGCTCGTAGCATTAAGCAGCGAAGATATTATCAACTATAGTCTTCTGTGTTCCAGTGGATTATTTTCCAGCAAGATGATGGCCATGCATGCAGAAGAAGGAAGTGCATTCCCACATGTTAATGATGTGATTAACACAGAGTAAATCCCTAAATCAGCGGGGATGTAAGCTGCTATCCTGGTATCTCGAGAGTCGTCGGATGGAATTCAGTTAAGATGCATGTGTTATTTATGGCATGATATGCAAATTATGTTAACCCTAGAACTGCGGACCGTCTTTCTGGAAGACGGTGCACTGTTTCGTCAAGTGCGATAGTCTTTCTGAGAGACGGTGTCGTTCTTCCGCCGTAGGTTTATAATTGGTCACCAGATGGCAATAATATAGATACCAGCCGAATATTTATACTTTTATCTTCAATATTGAAAGTCTTTGAAACACAAACATCGGTCTGGACAAGTTTATTTAGCTGTAGAAGTGAAAGCACTTTCACATGTTCTTAGAATCAAGATGGCAGCCCGCTTTGTTGACGATTCTGAAATCAAGCGCTCGATTTTCGAAGATCTTAGAGACAATACTGATGGTGACAGTGGTTATTGTTTTAATTCCGACGAGAAAATTATTCCCGAGAATAGTGAAAGTGACAGCGAAGTACAAGGTGCCTCGGAAGTAATGCGAATTTCCGATGACCGGAATGATGTTCAAGTCGGTGCAGGTTATGTTATTATTGGCTGTACGTCAATATTTGAAGAAACCAGCGAAGGGATAAATGTGAACTGTTGATATTTTTGCAGATTGTTATAAGGAATTTGATCACTACACAGGAAAGAAGAAATTGACCTAAGATATACCGTAGTTTCGAAAGTCGTGAAAAGAACTCAAAATTCGTTTCGATAAAAATTTGAGTTTTATTGTGCAAACGAAATGAAAAGTGGATAACTGTGGAGGAATACGCAAGAAAATACTTGTTCTTTTCAGAATATCATGTTTCAGAAATAAATTATCTATCACAAATTCCTTTATTTCAGCAAAATATCTCAACAGTTTCCTTTGTCGGAAAAATTTTTTTATTGCATTTTACGATAAGTAGCAATCGTGGCAATATTTTTTGTTATTTGTGTTATCTTCATTTAGATCAGTCTTTTAGCTTTCTATTGGTATATAATATGGATTTATTAGGATTAATATGTGATTACAGGTATGATTTTATTTTCATGGTGTATGTTGAGAAAAATAACTGCAGCATTTGACAGAAAAACCTGCAGCAGTTCTAGGGTTAAGGTACTAGGGCAGTGTAGATAGAATTTTTAACTTCATGTAAAGTAAGCCTGACGGCATGTGTTTGTTTAATTTTGTTACTATGATAGATTCGGATACGAGAATAATGCATGTTTATTTTATTTTCATTTTGCTTTATGATTAGATGATTGGGAAAAAGAGGGATTGATAGGATTAGTTGTTGTTTATTTACATATGTTACTTAGTATAGGATATTCCGAGTTTTACTTATATTTATATGCTAGAAGGGCTAGATTGACAGGTTCATCTTTATACAACGTTCAATACGTATTAGTTCATTTCATTTCGGTTATTCAGAGAGACAGGTATATATATTTCTGCATGACGCATGATTTCATGGAAGCTGACTCTAGGAGCTGCAGAACGTCGTTGTTAAAATAAGATCTTTGAGTTAAGTTGGATTCTGTTTTACCTGATGGTCTGTAAAGGACACGAACTGAGTCTCATATTGTGAAATGCCAATGGGATTTATGAGAAATAATGAGATAAGCATTGCATGCTGAATTATAATGAATTGATGCAGGCTGATTGTATGCCTGACAAGAGAAAGAATATTGTGCAGATGTGTGTGCCTGCTGAGTGTCTTCTGAGTATATTTTGTGATCAGAATGGACAGTATTAATTCCAGACTATTGAGTCTGATGATATTCACTGGTAAAAGTATGCTAAGAAGGTATGAATATACGTGAGTTTCCGTGTAGCCGGCGAAAGGCGTTATCTCATGGCAAGCTGATTTCTGGCCTGTGTTTATCTGTAGGTGTGAAGGAGACGAAACTTCCTAGTGACAGCCTCGGGAGAGAGAATCTAAACTTTAGCATAATGTTGAGTTCAGCATTTCTTTTCAGCTCTTTTTCTACCCGGAAGTACATGACGGATGACCGCGCAGTTGAGCGCTCAAATGCAGCAGAAGGAGGCAATGTTGCCCATTGCTTTCTTCATGATATCAAGAGTTATTTATTTGTCTTTCCCTTACAGGTTGATGTTTTACATTTTTATTTGTGGTTGTATACTTGTCTCGTTGTTTTTAAAAGGGAACAGCCCGAGTGCTGAAGTATTGGTGGTTTATCTAGTTCTGTCTAGATCTTTTGCAGTGAACCGGGTTTCACATTATAATCTGTGTAGCATTTAAAACTTTACTCGATATCCGATGTATATAGATGTGTTTAGTTTGATTATTTGAATTGTTGTAAATATAGTGTAGGATATGCCCCTAGTATTTTGCATAAATTACATAGCGTCCATTGCGTCTTAATTATTTTCCTTTTCGTCGTAACTTTTCTTTATAATGTAACTTTTATTTAACGTTAGTATTTCGACGACTCTCGGAATTAACTTAACTTTGGAAACCGTTTCGTTGTGATGCGATAGTGTGTAACTCCATACGGAAATACCACATGTCAGTGTTTGCGTACACTTGTTGCCATACAATATAAACATTGGACTATAAGAAGAAACTCAGTCTTGATGTATATAATGTTCGTTATTGAACTTGATTTTTTATTTCAAATTTTGTATTATAATTCAAGTAACGTTTTAATTTCCCTTTATTTTCCATATTTTGAATTCATTTGACATCTTATTTGTTCTTGATTTAATTGTTTTCTCGTAATATGATCGGGGATATTTATCAATAAATCCATCTTACCCCCTATAATCGTTTCTCATTGGTGTTATACCTCCATTTCCTGTTATTGATTGATATTTTAGAGTAGAACTTCGACTTCTTATCCTGACCCAACCGACAACCTACCCACACTCTGCCCAACCCTGAGTTAGTCGGATGTTCATACAGGAATGGAGGCATCGTCCTAGAGGGTTTTTACCCTTGGGTACGGTACACTATGAAGGATGCATGGTCATGTGCTGGTATTCTGCGCCAAGAGTGAACTGCGTAATTCTGTTTGAGCAGTTGCGTTTTGGATCTAGAGGAAGTGTGCTACGTGTCACCATATACTTCCAACAGGGGAGCCATAAACTAGAATCACCGTGTGGCCTACGTATTGGATCAAACGGAGCGGTTTGATACCAGTCTATAAGAAGCAATGGAGGAAGAAGCAAATCTACGAGCCATGGATTCCTTTACACAGCGTTTTCAACGTATCGAGGTAGAAATGCGGTTATCATTGGCATCAACACTACATCTTCCTGACCTTGATAAAGCGCTCTCAAGCTGTATTACACACCCATTTAAATTTTTAAATTTAAAGAATGAATTTTGAACAGTTTCATTAAGTTTTGGTTTTCTCCCGAAACTTAAAGCTATTGAAATATCATGTAAAACATTCTCTATCCACGCAGTTAGCTGTACATACAGTCAGGCCTCAATTGTGATAACTTACTGATACTTTGAACTCAAATATTATTTGCGTTAAACGAAACATACTTCAATATTTCCGATGTTTTTATTCAGCGCGCAATACACGATTCGAAGAAATATATACACAATACGTCAATTATAATTACTTTTAGGACCGTAAACCCGATACAGACTTTATTAACACTCCAAACTGCGACTGATTTAGATATGTAAATTATTATATCTCCCGAATGCTACACTAAAATTGTATGTTTCCTTATGGGAAGCGCAATAATTCTTGTTAGAGTCTAGACGTTTGCTGTATTGGAAAGGATTAAAAAGAATTTACCATTAAACTGCAATAACATATACTAAAAATTAGTTAGAAGACAAAATATATGAAGGATTTAATTATTAATAAATAATATTAATGTTAACTAACTACTCTTTTACGGTTTTCGGAGACGCCGAGTTGCCGGAAATTAGTCCCACAGGAGTTCTTTTACGTGCCAGTAAATCTACCGACACGAGGCTGACGTATTTGAACACCTTCAAATACCACCGGACTGAGCCAGGATCGAACCTGCCAAGTTGGGGTCAGAAGGACAGCGCCGTGACCGTCTGAGCCACTCAGCCCGGCGATTTAATTATTTATAAATGGATTGCATATATTAGGTACCACCTAACACCACGAGTATTGACACGCACGTGACTTCAATACAGTTTATACCCGTCAAGAAACACCTCTCCACGTCCTATTCAAAGTTTTCTGCTATTTTAGAGAAGTGTATTATCATGCTGATAATTTTCAACTTCAACGAAGCGCACAGCCAACCGCTAACAGTATCGATTTCATTCTATGTTTTCATATTGATGCAGTTGTATAAGAGGTAAATTAACCTGGAGCGTCCTGTTATTAACCGTGGATATGCACCATAAGCCAAGACCAACTACAATATTATCAGACCTGACTGCATATATCGATACTATGACAAAATGGCTGCCACATTGCGCTACGTGTTAGCCATGTTTACATTCAGTTTGGTTTAAACCGCGCACGTGTGTGGTTGGTTGAGGTTATCTTGTTACTGGAATCCGTGTTTAATTATCCACCGAATAATTGTGTGTATTAAATAGTTTTGCAGTGTCCTTTTATCGGTTCTTCCATTGGTTATCTAGATATTTTTAATGTGTTAGTGGTGTTTTTAGTATTTATAGGTTATTTCAGTAAGTGGTGTGAAAGTGAGAAAATTACAGATTTTACCTCATTCATCTGTGAAATTCAGAAGAAATTCGTTTAACCATTCACTGTAATAGTGAAGGAAGATTGTGCTGTTTGTGAAGGTGGATGATGACTCATTTATTAACGTTCCAACAGAGAGTTTTAAAGTTTCAAGTTTATTTTCAGTTCAAGTGTTTCACAAAAATGTGTTTTTGCCACAGAGAATTTTAGGTTTATATTGGAATGTGATGATTATGAAGACCTGAATTATGACAGATCGATGAAGTTTGATAATTTGCTAAGTCATCTCAGAAGTTATTCTGATGATAACATTGGTCTCACTGACAAAATTTCTCTTTTGTTGAAACTTTTAAAAAAATGCACTTGAGTTATACTGTGACTTTAATTCAGAGAGAACTAGTAAAATGAAACTTGTTCTGGAACAGTTAGAGCTCTGTATAACTAATCAAATAAGATACCTACTCTCTAGAGCTACTGATATGGGCTGTGGCATTCTCTTATTTGACCAAACGCTGATAAGACATTTGCTGTTTTAACTAAAGTGGTCAATGTTGTTGTTGGTACAGTGTCAGTCTGTAAATTTACAACTACTAAGGCCAGATTTTTAGACCTTAAAGAGTTGTTTCATTCAGAGAAGAGATTGTTGCTAAAGAAGTGGCTCAAAATTTATGTAGGAAGGCTCATGTTGCTGGTTTGGAATTGATTAAAAGTCAAGGTGTGGATATTTCTGACGGCACAATCCAATTTCTAAAATTAATTCAAAAGTGGTGGTCAGTTTGTAATGTACAGCGTCCCATGAAAGGTATATGTACCAGAAATTAAGATTTTAGTCCAATTACTGGTCCTGATGACATGAAACTTTCATTCCTTACATGTTTAAAAACATACATATACTTATGACACATGTCATAAACAGAAGGAAGATTGACACACACACTTGCCACAGTGATATAATTGTGTAATATATTTTAATAAGTTCCATTGGTCTTACATGCTTACTGCCAAATTGCTGACAGACAGTTTAGAGGGAAGATTTCGTGTCTACAGGAGACTGAGTGGTTGCACTTATAATGCTTCTGTGGAACAAATTCTTGAGTCTGAAAGAAAGCTCAAAGGGTTAGGTGTATTGAAGATGAGGTATGTGAAACTTGGTGAATTTTCTTTGAAAGTCTTTGCTCGTAATGATTATAACAATAGCCATGATGGAATAATTGATAATTTAGCTGCGTTACAACCTGCATTAGAAGTAGTAGCTCACATCACAATTCCCCTTGAAACACTGTGGATTTTACAAGTGATTGAAATATTATGTAAAAAGTGTGATGTCTGCGCTGAAATGTTTCAGACTGAAAATTAATTGCTTGTGGATAGTGGCAGGGACTTATCCAGGTGTTAATTAGTGGCAGTTACAAACCAGAATTTCTTAAGTTACACATTCAAAGAGAGGCACTGGTAGTGTTAGGGTTAAAGTTAATTGAAAGTAGTATATTTGACCTTAATTATGAGTGTCAGTGCAGTGTGAAGTTGAGACCGATGATCAAAAAGTGTGTTGAGGTGTTAGCAAATGTTTTAATCAATAACTATGGTTTTCTTATAAATACACCTTTAATTGAATATTTCTAGTAGGACTAGGCTGGTGAATGTGTATTTGTTGAGAATGTTGTTTCGTTGTCCTGTGTAATTAGTGTTTTTCTTGTTATGTTGTCCATTGATGTGATTTACCAACGAATGTTGGTTTAATTTTGTCATTTTCAAGTATACTGGTTGTGGGGTTATGTTAGTGCGTCATGTGTTTATTTAAAGCACAGTAGTCTAGGTTGCTGAATGCCCGCCTGGTGGCCATGATCGTTAAGGCGCTGAAGTCTAAACGGCCTGACACACCGAGGTTAGCCGGTTCGAGTCCCGTTGGTCGAAAAAAATTTCACCATCGGAATGTTGGCCGGCAGGGTAGGGGAGGTGGTGGTATACAATTTCTAATCACTAAATTGCGTGCCAAAAACCTGGATTAAATTCCAAACCTCTCCACAGTGCTCATGTGGAGTGAGGGTATATGACGCCTTTGATGGTGATTCGTCCGTCGGACTTTAAGCCCTGAGCAGATCACTTGGTGCCATTCGACAGGAGTAGGCTATGTGCCGGCACCGGGTTTCACCCTCTCCTCATATATCACGTCATTCATTTCATCTCTCATTAACTCCTCTGATGAGGTAGGGAAACGGGACAAGGGTTGGACAAAAAGGTCTAGGTTGCTGAATGTTTTATTTACTGAGTAACATTTTTGTCAGGGGTATGTTAGCGAGTCATATTCATAAAGTAGTCTCTTGCCGAGTGTCTTATTTACTGATTATGATATGTCATTTCACTCTTGTGGATAATTTGTGTTTTTCCTTGTAATGTGTTATTGTTGTTTCACCAACGAATATTAATTACTCACATTTTGTCTTTGTCAAATGAACTGGTGTAGGGTTATGTAAGTTGGTCGAATACCGGTACTTGTTTCGATTTTGGTGTATCATTTTAGACCCTTTCATGTTTTCTAACTATGGAAACATGATTTATATTTCATATACTATTTCTTCTTTGCGAATATTATAACGTTATCGGCGTTAGATATATTATTAGGAATTAATGCTTAGTTGCGTCCCACAGCAGACAGTGAGCCCAATGTTTCCGCCATGTTGGATTCTGCATTAAGGTCTGATAGGTTGTACCTGGTCTTGCATAAGCGCTAGGGTAGAGCACCACTCCGACAACATATCCTATCTTGAACAAGAACCACATAAATTCCAAACATTCAAATAGATGAGAGGACAGGATATTTAAAATGTATTACTCCAGCTGGCCATTAACAATGTCAGTAACTTCCTTTCAAATTCCTGGCACCGTATTCTATTTTGATCATCCACTACACAAGTTTTAAACATAAAAGTACAAGAGAAAACAAGGTATTTCCTCATTCCAACCAGCCTTCACTTAAAATGTATTACTCTAGCTGTCCATTAACAACCTGGATTAACTTTCTCTAAATTTACTTAACATCATAACAGGATCCTGGACGTCACTGTATCATAAATAAGGTTACGGTGCTAGGATAGTAGTTAAAATTATATTTATCAATATATTCTGTGAATTAATAAAAGTCTAGCTTTCATACAGAAATGACAGTTGCCAATTGACAATTACAGAATAAGTACAGACTTACAATAAGCCACTCCCATTATTTAGAAGAGTAGATGATTGGCATGGGTGGTAGTGAAGCCCAATATCCTGATAAGTATTAGAAATGAAGCTTAGCACATCATCATTTTCCATTTCTCATGAGGAAGCAGCCATCTTGACAGTAAACACGTTTGTCATGCTTTAAATGGTCCAAGATTCTCTTTACTCTCGAACAGCTCCTCGAGACATTACGTAGCATGTTAGGCAGTTACAGTCTTACTAATAAACGGTGTATAACTTTCATACGAGATTTATGCGCAATATGTTACTAATCAATCTTGTATACCTCTGTTAGTGTTATTCACTGAATTGCTAATATACACCAGGACACTTGTATAGCAGCGAATGGCGGAAGAGAAAGAACGAGTGATCCGTGTATTTTAGTTGTGGTTACTGCCTGAAGTAACGCTGCCGTGGTGTTTATGATCTCTACGATATTTTAACATAGAATACAGAAAAATTTAGAGGTTATGAATTATTGATATGTTCGTGAAAATAAATCAATTTAAGAGACGAAGTGACCGCTTTCTCCTGGACGATGAACGCTTTTAAATACCAATTTACGACGGATTATGCTAGAATTGACATTAACACAGTCAGAAATGACTTAAGAATAATCCAAGAGGGTGGCTCTATATCTTGCGAGCATGAAGTTTTCACAGCATTGCGGACATAGGCGCGGAATGAGGTTAGTGTCATCAGTCACATAATTATTACTAGTGAGAATGACGTAGCACTGAAATATGTGTGTTAGCGAACTGTTTTTCATTATTCATTCTATTCTACCGAGTGCAAAATCTGAAATAAATGGAGGGGGGGGGAAGATTACTGGGCTTAATTGCAAGTGTTTACTTCAGGCAGTACCCTGCGGGGAAGGGGATATATAATTACCCCTCCAAGTAAATTAAACCCTCCCTAAGGGAAATGTAAGTTTTAACTCTTTTTCTTTGAATTCTGTTGTTGTAACAGGAATGATAAATATTGGAAAGTTATTCCCCGGTTTCAGATGATGTTGGCAGAGTGAAATATGAAAAAAATGGGTTGTTTTATTTCTCAAGGTCTGGCAGTCATACTATTATTTCTATATTATATGTATTATTGCTAAGGTTTTCATGAAAATATGCACAGTAAAAACCACTCATTTCAGTAATATATGTGTTCTACCATTCCTCATACCCCGGGTAACTTCAGTGGTGAAGGACCATTGAGATGAAATGGTCGGAGGAGGGGAATCCCTCCCTTACCACCAAGCCCCCGCGATTTCGCACTCTGCCATTCTATTCGTTCTGCCACGTGTCTTCGAGAAAGATTCTGCTCCTGAATAACCAGCGAAAGACTGTGGACGTACCATAATAGGCCAGTGAAGTGAGGAAGAGACTTCTACGGCTTGGAACGAGTATATACAGTGCCTGCAGTGTAACAGCACAATACATACAGCACGTTTATTAATAAGAATAATATTTCGCTTTATCATGTTCTAGGCTGATGTACGTTCTGAAGTATCAGAAGTGGATAGAGTTTCCTTGACCGTGGAGCTGCTGTCCGACAAGTGTGGTGACAGCAGGGCTGTCATCCTCAAGACATTAAGTAGTACAGGACAGCCTGAGGAGCAAACATCGGTCAGAACTACTGTAGAGCCAACGCAGTCTCAGGAGCAAGCGTCGGTCAGCTCTACAGCGGCGCCAACGCAACCTGAGGAGAATGCGTCAGTCACTTCTACTGTAGCACCAACAGGTAGTATTTCCATAGGAGTTACGTGGTTTTATTAGTACAGAGAAATTTATGGCAGTTAGGTGTTTTGTTTCGTGTCGATATCCCTATAGGAGTAATGTCATGTTGTAGGAGTTATGTGATTACATTGTCTAGAAATTACTATAGGAATTACATCGTGTTATTGGTAAAGATATTTGTCGAGTAGTTAGTGAAGTTATTGGTCCGGATATCTCTATGGAAATTAGGTAGTGTCACTGTTACAGTAATATCCATAGAAGATATATTACGCCATAGGACCAGACATCTCTACGTTAGTTAAATGGTGACATTTGTCCCGATATATACAGACGTTAGGCGGGATCATTGGTCCAGGTATTTCCATTAGCTGCTGCCTGTGGTAACTATAGCTATAATATTTCTAGATATATTTCTGAAATATAATGCAACTATACAAAATTTAGAGGAGAAGGGACTATTTATCTTCGAAATCACAGTGCAAGTTCAAAACATTTATCATATAATGTGTATTTCATCGTCTATAGTAAAGGCTATTCATAGCGTTGTATACGACCTTTATTCTTCCGGCGATGTAACCTAATCTAATCCATAATCTGTAGGTAACTCTATAAAGCTATTTTCTCCACCGTGCATTTGTATCATTTGTCTTCCTAGCCTCTGCTTTCTCGAACTCCCACTCTGGCGATTTACGCATTAATGACACGAAGTCCACTGCTGTGGTTGCGCTATACAGAGCTATGTTGACACATAGGCGCGTAGACCGGAACTTTTCTTGTAGCTGTTCAGTGACTGAATTGTGCGCAGATAAAAATAGAAATCACGAATACTATAATTATTCGGCCGTACAATTTGTTTCAGTATGATTTTTAAAATTTTCTTTCCAGCCCTCCTTGCAGGTGGTTTCTTTCTAAAAAGGCATAGTAAGATTTTTTGAAATACCCTATCAGATTTTGAGGAAAACTTTCCACTTCTTTCACTATCTACGTTTGATTTTGGCCGAAGTAATGTGCAAGTGATCTATAGACATTGCGTCAAATGCAACAACTTATGGCTAAGTGTGAAGAATACACTGGTGAGGAATTAAAGTAGAGATACTTCGCTGAAAACTTCCAGGGCCGAATTTCGCCCTGAGATGGTGGCGATGCGAGATGAAATGTGATCGACAGGACACTGGTAGGGTTGAGAAGCTATCCCGATATACGACCACTGCACAGCCTCCCTTAATGCATGGATATTAATCGGAACAGTCTGCTGGGCGCGCAAGTCCCACTCAGCACGTTTCAAGTTGAGCTCGTTGGGACTGAGGTCACATGACTTTGGGCGCATGGCAAACGCAATCATAATGTTTTAATGGACGTAATCAACCACAATTCAGGTGCAATTAAACAAGTGAATAATGTTGGTGTAGGTGCCGCCTGCAGTGTTGTGAAGCTGAACTAATGGGTGGATATGTTCTGAGAGCAGGTTCATGTATCGTTTGTCGGTGAGGGACGTCCACATATATTTCAGTGTCAACATGTCATCCCACGTGAACAGTCTCCACGTGACGATGCTACCATCACCAGACTGAACTACACCCTGCTAGCTAGGCAGATTCCTCGCCTCATGTGCTTGGCGACGCACTCGTACCCTGACAGGGGCATGTAGCGACCGCTACTTCGACTCCTCTGGCAAACTTCTAGAGTCCAATGGCAATGTTCCCCTGCCCATTTAAGTCTTTGTGCCTTATTACGTGCGGTAAGGGTAGGCCCTTCAGAGGGCCAGCGGCTTCTGTTCCCGCTCGGGAGGAAATGTTTCTGGATAGCTCACGCATTGTTGTTGTTGTCGTCTAGCATTAAATTCGCGAGTGATCTGCTTCACCTTGACCCACCTATCCGCTCGTATCGTCCGAGCTAGCCGTACACCTTGTACATCATGGGATTTGACTCCGACAGTGATGGTTGTTCTCGAATCCACGTACGTTTTCCAAACTTGTTCACAGTTTCGTCTCACAGTTATCACAGTGTAACTGTGTCATTATTCGGGTGTAACCACAATGGTGCACACAAAACTCTGTCAACTTGAGCACACGGATTTATTTACAATTATTTACAAATTAAATGCACATAACCTAGAGCACTACCGGCACAAGCAAAACACTTCACTCCGAGAACATCTACAAAGCCGCCATTTTAACAATTGCCTATCACAACAAATGGATGTTGTAACCTAAAAGCACAGTTGAAACAGTTGACTACGAACTGCGTACACCGGCCTACATCCTACTAAACAACAACTCGTCTCCACCGTCAAGATCGCCTCCGTATATATGTCTTGGCCAGGCTTCTAGAAAGATACGTTACAAAAAAATACCTTCTCGTAAATTTTCGAGTGCCTAACAACATAGATATAGTGTACAGAATATTCTCCATCGATCTCGTCTACCCAGTACCACTCTGTGTATTTAAAAAATTTGTAGTTGATTACAAATCAATAATACAGGTAATAATAAATTACATACAGGTATTTACATTAACTGAACTCATATAAATGTCTATATATACAGCGCATGTTTCATGATATAACCTCACCAACACTGCGATCATTCGACTACGTAAGTAATAAGAATACTAATACTAAATGAATGCAAATATTTCATAGCCATACATTACAAGTAATAATAATAATAATAATAATAATAATAATAATAATAATAATAATAATAATAATAATATAATAATCGTAAAATAATAATAATTCGAGCTCGATACTTTCATTATTTACCCACGGGGGAGTGAATATTTTTTTCAAGTTATATCCATTTTTCACACTTGATTTAGCTGTTTAAATTTGTTGTATATTGTTCACTATTTTCTACACAATATTTACTTTATTTCATGTAAATCGTTTCACGCATGTGTTCGCTACGCATCTCAAAGCAGACTGCCTCCGGAATTGTGTACATAATTTGCCGTCCCCATGAATATTTTAGGGAACTGTTCTGATTCGCGCACGCGTACGCTCTTGCCTTACGTACATGCATATGCTACGCGAGTGTGCTGCACAAGGTTTGTTTGTTTTAACCACCTTCATTCTTCCCTATCTTCAATCGTTCAACGGAAGTACTGGTCTGCAGCGGGCATGAGAATATTCGAGCACGAATTTTACTTGGAAACGACGTTCTGCTGGAAGTAACATAATGTATTTATCTGGTCAGTAAGGTGATGGAATAAGTTCTAAATGAATAATATGTAGATTTGGAAAAGCTAAGAATGAAGAATTTAATGACCTACAGAAATATCAATTAGAATGTGAGGAAGAACTTCCTAAGGACCAACGTGTGGAATGATACTTTATACGGGACTGGATGTTGGCCTTATGAGCTCAGGAAAGGAAAACGATTCTTTGGTTTGTTGCTTGCTCTTAGAGAAGCATGATTAATACCAGTTGGACGGCAAAGCTAACTAATAGGGATGTATTCCATCAAACACAAAAAACAAGATGACTGTTGAAGAACTTTAAAAGAAGAAGAGCCCAACTAATTGGACACATACTGTGCTTTGTCACAATTACTTAATCAAGAGAATAACAGTACGGCAAATAGAAGGGAAAATAACCGGGGAAGACCACGCTTGAACTACCATCGAGCCAGACTATCGAGGACATGAACTGCATCGCATGCAATCAGCTGAAGACGGAAGCAGACGAGTGCTGAGCACGCCGGCAGCTGACATAAGAAGATGATTACAATTTACAAGACGTACTCACAATAACGTTTTCCCCGCAGTCCCAGTTTCAGTAAATATCCCTAAATATTTAATATTCAGCTTTTGTAGTACCGCAATGTACCTCGGTTATAATCTCTGATTCTCAGATAACCGAGATTCAGAACACTTTGTTTGTTTTGTTACTCAACGCTCACGGTAATATTGTAGTAATGGGGTAGTTGTTATTTTCGTCACACTATAAAAAAGTGTCGGTCGGAGTAAGGAGAAAAATATTAACTGTAGTATTGTGACGAAATTGGATGTAGGCACAGGACATTGTCCACCCTAATTATAAAATATAAGTATGTGCGCGAAATTATTTTCATCAGATTGGATACTGTCCCACCATATTTTTGAAATAAACGTGATGGGTGTACTTTGTTTGCCAGCATCGACCGTGAAGTGTTAAACACAAATGTCAGAAAATGATCCAGCCTTCCAAATTCATCTCGTTCTGATATTTCGAGGAGTACCAGTGAGCGATGGATGTAAAATGACACTACGGCCAGTTCTCAATTTCTCCTGTTCATGCCTTACGCATAAACAATCTCCTAGGCTAACATAGGAATCTACTCGCAATATTCTATGTTCACTATGGATAAATTTCCTTCTTTCGACATCTATAACACAATAATAATCATGAATCAGTGGTCTGATCAATTTCCATATGTTTATAACATGCTTTATTAGGAGCAATTCGAAACACAAACCTGTATTGAACCCATAATTCTAGCTCAGTATGAAATATATTATCGCACAGAAATAATATTGCGAATTTAAATTTTCCACTCTCCTTCAGTTGGCAGTTTCCCCGTATAGAGAGATGATCCCATACGTCATATGATGGTAGTGCATACTATGCTAATCCGTGGAATTAAGTCAACGCCTTCTGTATGTACGGCAGTATGGCGTTTGGATGGCGGAGCACCGTCAACTCGAAAACTGTGATGACCTCAGAACAAGATCAATATACCGCCGTGGATCTTCCAGAGGTTGGTGGAGCACGTCAACTCGAAAACAGTGACGACCTCAGAACAAGATCAATATATCACCGTGGACCTTCCAGAGGTTGGTGGAGCACGTCAACTCGAAAACAGTGACGACCTCAGAACAAGATCAATATACCGCCGTGGATCTTCCAGAGGTTGGTGGAGCACGTCAACTCGAAAACAGTGACGACCTCAGAACAAGATCAATATACCGCCGCGGACCTTCCAGAGGTTGGTGGAGCACGTCAACTCGAAAACAGTGATGACCTCAGAACAAGATCAATATATCGCCGTGGACCTTCCAGAGGTTGGTGGAGCACGTCAACTCGAAAACAGTGATGACTTCAGAACAAGATCAATATATCGCCGTGGACCTTCCAGAGGTTGGTGGAGCACGTCAACTCGAAAACAGTGATGACCTCAGAACAAGATCAATATATCGTCGTGGATCTTCCAGAGGTTGGTGGAGCACTGTCAACTCGAAAACAATGATGACCTCAGAACAAGATCAATATATTGCCGTGGGTCTACCAGAGCTTCATGACAAAACAAATTTGCATTTGTATACGTCCTATGCTACACGGAAAAGCATAGACACATCGATATGTTTGGGGGTTTCAAGACGAGAGAGCAAAATCGGATTCCATGGTTTTCCCCTCTTAGTATTCTGTTACGACGGGCGAGGGGCACAGATAATGCAACTTCTGACTTCAGCCGCAGCTGAATTAAAGATAAATGGGAATAAAAATGAGTGTACCTACAAAATAATGCTAAGGGTCATTAAATGTGAGAAAATGAAATACCTTGCAAATATAGTGCATTTATTATTATTATTATTATTATTATTATTATTATTATTATTATTATTATTATTATTATTATTATTATTATTAACCCGGCCTGTGGTGTAAAGGTGGCGTTTCATTCTCTAATTACAAGGCCCTGGGTTCGTTTTACGGCCAGTTCTAGGTTATCTTATTGTGGACTGAGCGGTAGAATAGGACTAATTGGATACGAGATTTTCCCAATCTCTTAGTTACAGGAAGAAAGCGCACAGTGGGGAGATGGCGCTACTAACCTAGTGTACATAGACGAACACTAGTTGTCTTGGTTACACTAGTGTCTATAAATCAGTGACGTTAATTGCAGACAGACCCCAGCCGAATGACACATCCATGCTTAAACCCATCATCACGTTGTTTGGCTCACGATTTCCTTTCGAAACTCTTTCCCTTCGATTTAATTTCGGTGCATAACTTTATACGACCGTGAGTTAGGATTACACGACATTGAAAGTTCGTGTATCATCTGAAGAAAACCTTTTCTCAAGGTACTACTGTGAGCCTTTAGGAATCTAATCTTTTTATGAGTCATTATTCCCGGCGGAAAACATTTACATATCCCAAGGAATACGAATTTCGGGTGATAATATCTTTGAATTGCAACAACATAGGCCAAGATAACCTCCCACATTGTCTCCTGTGGAATGAACAGTGCAAACGATAATCTCACGTGTTCTTTAAGTAACACAAGTTCAACGGAATACTGTGTTCATTAGCTTCGGAAAGCGCAAATCTGTATTGAATAGGGAAATGATTTTTTCTTCACTACGGCTTCATCGAATACGTTTATTAGCTCTGTCTCTCTGCCACCGGTTAATGTTATTTATCTTCTGCCTTGGGAATAAATGAAATCTGATGAGAACTAAATACAGCCCATCGTGAAGTCCTGCATAGCATTGTCGGAGAGAAGCTAAAAATAAAACTGGAATGTCCATTCCTAAATTCAGTACATGAAATTTGAAATAATTGTCAGGGCATGTCACCAATGTTCTGCAGCTCAACATGACCTCGTGCTTCCGTGCCTTTGATATTACAGTTATGTAATCAGACACGTTACTAATAAGTATTCTGCATGAATTGTCAGCCTTCAAAATGTTCGAAAACCGCTGCAATTATTTGGAAGACTCGCAAACCCTTCGCACGATGATCTTCATTATTACGATCAATACGAAACGTCACGAAATGAGCAATAATTTACATCCTGCAGGATGGACGCAACGTGGCGTTTTATAATAAACCAATGTGTATTTTAATAACATCGTGATGGAGTCGAACACTACTCTGTACAAAGTAAGAAATGGCAAAAATAATAAGTATTACAGTAGTTTGTTGGTGTTAATTAGAAGGAGGTTATACGATTATTGAACTTCACTTGAAACACACTGATATAATTGTACCGGGCGGTACACCTCCACGCCGCTTATTTAAAATTTGCGCCAATTGAAACTCCTCTGCTGGAGGAAGTCGGAACTTTATCTACGGTATTAATTTTCAAGTTTCTCAGAAGATGTCACTACTGGGAAATGTTGTAGTTTCTGAACTGGGTCGTTTTCGATGCATTTTTGTTTCCCTATTGTAAGAAGTGTGAACTTTCTCTTCTAGAGGACACTACTGAAGATCAACAATAGTGCACCCTAGTTCGAAGTGAAAGAACTGTTTTTTTTTTTTTTTTTGAGAAATTTTTATTTCAAAAGTTTGTTTCTTGTTAAATTTCTTTCTGTTATTGTTTAAGTTGGCTGTATACCCCTTTCTTTCCCCTTGTTTTGTATTTAGCCAATCCCGAATTTTTAAAATTAATTTCTATCCAATCAGGCGTATCTTCTCCAAAGGGGATATGTTGCTGTACCCTAGCCAATAAAGTGATTGTGGGCGGGTGTTTTCTTCCCTGAAACGCCTCGAACTTTCCGCGAGAGTATATAAACTGCTGATTTTGGGGTCTCTGGGCCACTTCTGTACCATCTTTCAGTGTGTAAAGTACATAGCAGGGGGCGGGAAGCGCCTCTTTCTTCGGGCAGCAGTTCAACAATAAGGTAATGGCCGTATAATAACGTCTTTTCTTGCTAGCTCAGCAGTTTAACTCTCGGGGCGGGTCCGAAGCGTTTCCACCATGTAACTTTCCCTAAAATGTAAAGACACTCTGTATTTATTCTATCTTTTAAACTACATATTGGGATAGAGAGTGCTTAACCCTCTCGAGCTCCCACTCATATTGTTCTGAGGTGAACTTATTTTTCTCAACCGATTCTTCCGTAACAGTAATGTAAATTGTTTCTTTCTTAAGTCACCTCTTTAGTATGGGATTAGCCCTTGTATTAACGGCCTAGTGCCAAGTAGGTTTTAAACAAAGTGTATTAGGAGCGCAAGTTCGCCTCCTCTCAAATTGTTATTTTAGAGGTCATGTAATTAATCTTTTTCTCACTTAATAGACCTCAGCAGGTTGGGTATTTTACCCCTGTGTCTATGTCCTGAGAGGACAACTTGAAGGTGGAGTTTGGTGTGGCCTTTGAGAGGCTTAAAGTTTGAGAGCGAGTGGCTCCTTCTTGAAAATTGAGTGTTGTATGCCTCGAGGAGGCTTTTCTGTGTAATTTGGAGCAAGTGCTCCTGAGCATGAATGGGGTTTTCTGCCCCTCTGTTAAAACTTATTTTGGAGTAAGGTTGGGCTGATTGCCCAAGAATTGTGAAGTCGGGGCGCGAAGCCCAAATCCGGTAAATATTGTAACTATACTTTGTTGCCTTACTACTCTGTACCTGCCATGCTTGTTATTTCTTAATTTTGAAAAGAAAATATAACCTGGTTAAATTTTACATTAACCTTAATTTCGTAGCTTGAGACCCGTTCACGCCCGCACCTTCTTTCACCTCTACCTACTGCAAAAACACGGTAACAATAATAATAAAGAGCAAATATATAAGAATAATGAACAGTCGGAGAATAAGAATTCCAATGAAGACTGAAGAGAGACCATAGATCATCGGATATTGAAGAGGTGGAAGCTGCCACAGAACCCAAACTTACAGGAACACACATAGGGAACTATGGAAATAACAGAATATACCTTGTTTCCTTCTGGCATTATATACCAAATAGAACATCGTCCTTAAGGCACACATTAAGCGAAATTCAAAATGAAAATTACATTTTAGTGTAACGTGAGCATTACATATAAGAAGCTGGTGAAGATATGTATTCAGTGTTATCTTATTTAGTGAGGTAGGCTACAATTTGTACTATATAGATGAGGAAAATTAATGTTGACAATAGAAATGATATATATTAGATATTAGCAATTTACAGCTCTAAACGGTGAGTTCGCATACAGCTGCAATTATATCGCACGAAATAAGCAATAATTGCCATTTGTCTCTGTCAATTTACACTATCTCTAATTGTGGGGAAACCAGATTAAACAATTTATTAAACAATCTCGCTGTAGGTCAGCTCAGTGGCTTAGCGAAACCTCTGTGCCAAACGGTGAAATAAGTAATTACGCAATTTAAAAAGCAATATTTCAATAATCAGTTACATAATGTTGTGATAATATCCCTCGGAATATACTAGAAAGGTAACACGTACATTGGTCCAGTGAGAACGGTAGCAGGCCGTTCCCAACAAATAGCCTCGTGTTTTAAATATATACCTACACCTGTTTTGTTCTTCTATTACATCGTTTTATATAAGTAAAAGTTTCTTATCGTTAGTAGGCTGCTTACAATATTCTAAAGGGAATACGCTGTCGATTTGATGCACAATACAGAGATAATAAACTAATAATTGGCTGATGGCTTTCCTTCAGAGACATTCAAAAGCTGTATTGTTCATTTTGCTGGGGAAAGCTCTGGAGTGACGGGACATATTTAAATGTAGTACACCGCGAGAGTTCCTCAGGGCCGTGGATGAATATCGTAGGTAGGTCTGTCAGAGGAATAGGAATGGCCTTTACTAGTCCAGAGATAATCATACGGCGTAATTGAATGGCATGACTATTTCTATGAAAAACGAGAATAATCACTTTCAGATAAGAACTAATCAATCTGAGTCTTACTATAACTTACACATTTCGAGCTTTTAAATTTAATTATCTCACTTTCTCTCTTTACAGCACAAGTTGTACCACTTCCAGGCTACAATCATTTTCCCGGTTATGGATATTACAAAGTTCTTCCAAACGAAATGACCTGGACACAAGGTGTCGAAGCTTGCCGGAAGGAAGGCACTCGTATGTTGCTCGTGGAGTCACAGGAAGAGATTGAGACTCTGTACAAGTGGGCTGGATGCTGTGCGTGGGTTGGAGTACACCGAGAGAGTTCCTCTGGGCCGTGGATGAATATCTTAGGTAGGTCTGTCAAAGCAATGGGAATTACCTTTACTAGTCCATAGATTATCATACAGAGATTTTTCGATTTTGTAATACTTACTTATTCTCTTACTAATTAACTGATAATTTGCTAAATAAAGCAATATAAATCCTTTTGCCTAATGACTTGTGATTGTATCATCAGTCCATATACTGTGTTAATACATTGGAGTAAACTATTTAGTTTTTACAATAAAAATATTAACTGTTCCTGTCCCAGGATTGCATTTCAGATAACCAGTGAATTCCTTGGAACAACAAGTAGAATGCACCGGAGTAAAAATAATAAGCAGTGAATCATGCGATGTCCAATGACCGTTAGTTATGAGTAACTTTAATTCGAGAGCATTTTGAAGTGTTTCAGTACTATTGTTAATTAGTTCTTTAAGAATATTTAGAGTAACTCACAGCAATTTCAAAGATCCTGAACACGTTTCCAGTGAACTTGTCAATTTCTCGTCAAGTTCCACGAATAGTACTGTTCGATGCAAAATTGATATGTCTACTTCATCGAAAGAAATTCATTCTTTACTTAAGAAGCGCACAAAATACTAATATATCTTCGTCTCAGTTGACTCAGATGCCCCTTAAACACTAAGTAGGAACAAGCTTCTTCAACGGTTTATTGCCTAATTCATTCTCTCTTTATTTCGAACACCCTCTTACAATTGTTACCATCACTCCGCAACAAGAATTACTTTTACAAGCTTTCTCTTTACCATTTGTAAATTCTGCACCTAAATTAATGAATTCTGCCGTCTCCTTTGCAAATAAAATTTCGGAATATGGAATTATTAGCCTATTTTAATGGGAATGGCGTTCGAGCTGTCAGCAGAGTAAGAGAATGAGAGATGGAGGTATTACGAAGTGTGGGACACTGAAGCACAGCCTACGCTTGGTACAGAGCAGAAGTTTACAAACACAAGTTGTAGGTGTTCTGTGAAGCAAAAGAAGTCTCACCAAGTCTGAAACACGAACAGCGTTCTTGAAATAGTTCCGGAGTTAATTAAAGAGGGAACCGACTGCTTTGCGATGATATGGATTTTCTCCATTTCATTTTCCACTGCTAGGACAACCAAGTTATACTTATCTCTTCTTGCTGTTTATTGTGTGTTTTCTTTTCATGGCACCCCCTCCTATGTACATCTCACAGGTCAATATATTCCCTATGAGAGCGATAACACAACTAAGAACGAGTGTTCTTCCATTCACAGGTCAGCAGATGAACTCAACAGATTTCTTCGGCTGGCTCCCGAGCTACCCATCAGCAACAAGTAACTGTATGATACTGGATAGCAGCGGAGAAATGGGGACGTCCAACAATGCGAAATGTAATACACAGTGGAAGGTGATCTGCGAGCAAGTGTTTTAACGTGTACTTTCATGACCGAACTTTGTAAACTAAATTGTTTCCATTAAAATGTTTTTTTTCCCTTACCACCGAGAAATATTAGTCCCACTATCTAATTACAAAGTAAGGATCACGCTTCAGTCGTCTGTTATATATCCCGTGAATAAATAAGGAACCGCCATCCCCCATCCAACTTCTTACACACTGATGCAAAATATCATTTTACTACATGTGCGACTTCGTAGCGTAACGGTTAGTCTTGTTAGCTGCCGTCGTCGGGGGCACGGGTTCGATTCCCGGTACTGCAAGAAATTTATGAATGGCAGGAGGGCTGGTATGTGGCTCACCTCCATTGGGGGTGTGTCTGAAAAAGCTGCACCACCTCAGGATGAGGACAAGAGTTTGCTGTATGTTAGTACATAAATATGCCTTTCAGCGTTCGCACTAACCTCTGTGAATTAGATTTGCACCTCAATAATCTATCTATATATCTTCTTGTAATTATGAAAGGAAGTGTTTGTCTGTCTGTGTGTCTGTGCGCGGTGCCCAGCAAAATCTACAGCACGCAACATAAGTGGATGGAAGGGAGTACGAATGCACCTCGGAGCCGGAATTTTCATTTTCGCATTCGTTGGTGCGTTATGAACGAAAAACCATCGGAAAACGTGCATTGGGATATGGCAATCCAACGTGCTGTCACCAAGATTAAATGCATAAAGTCGCTGTCGCTAGGTAACGTACATAACATAGGTAGAGAACACAATATTCAAGGAGCCATTTTACGTCCAAGGTGTAGGAAACCGTTTTTGGTCTTATATGATGTGTGGGCATATGATGCTGTTAATGGTGATTCGTCCGTCGAATGGGAACGTAAAGTCTTGAGCTATTCGAGAGGAGTGGGCTATCTGCCGGCACCGGGTTTCCTCCTCTTCATTCTTACTATCATATATAATGTCATTCATTTCATCTCATTAACTCACCTGATTAGGTTGACGTCATGACAGTCATCCGCTCGTAAAAATTCGCTACGAAGATTCACCTTACTTCACACCCAAACCCCGTAGAGAAAGGGGACAATGTTTGGACACTTATACGTTTAGAGGAAACATATATGACACAACATAGGCGATGATAATAATAAACAAGGAATAATACATATATCAGTCAGGATGCCATTGTAAGTCCGTGGAATAGGAAGCCATTTTCGTTCAATCCATGATCTCTATCTGTCTGTGTTCACGTGTGCGATGCTCAGCCAAATTCACGGCAAACAAAGATCTAAAATGTTTGTCATAGGTGGGCATAGGTTTTCACCTAAGACGAATGGCTGTGTCTGAGAGCGATTCTTGCACCAAGACATGAAGCTGCCAACGTCATTAACAAGCAACACTCACAAGAATTATCCGGTTTCCTATAACTTGAAAAGTCTATCAACACGACATGTCATGCAGATGAGGCTGTCAACTACACAACAGAGATTTTGAACAATTTGGAGTCACCTGGAGTACCCTCGAACATCTTGGGTTGGACGATTGTGGCACCGATTATCCTTCTCAGGAATATGAATCCTCCCCTCTGCAACGAACACGGCTCTGAAACTGATGAAGAATATTACTGAAGCCACCATCATGACTGAGCATGCCGCGGGCGAAGTAGTATTCCTCAGACTGTAAGTCCATTGAGTAGTAAGGCATTTCGGCCCGCGACACGAGGAACCATCAGCCCGTAATATTCGGTAGTGTTTGTGTGTACGTATGCGAAGCCCAGTTAAATCTATGACACACAGAGATCTGAAATTTTGACATAGGACAATCGCTTAAAGTTGTAGGAGTCCATCTTCGAAAACGGTGCTTTTGCCAAACTGTACGTGGATTGTTCAAGAGTTTGAAAGGCAAACACAATACAGTATGCATTTTACCTCCAAATGTAAGGACAATACTATATTTTATTACGAAGCTCTAAGGAAACAATATATTTTGTATTATATAACATGGTCTTTTACATGGTTTTAATACTATTTGTACCATCCATCAACCCGGTATCTTAAACACTTGTAACCGTCCAGGCTTCTCCACCCCTACTAATGGAATATAATATTTTACGCGATATCATTTGATAACAAGTTTATCCGCCATCGGCAATTATTTGTAATAACATATTTATTCAACGTCAATCATTTGTAATCAAGGCTTTTTGGAATCATATTGTATATATAATAACATCGTTTTAGAATTTAAATTATTATATTATATAGGATAAGAATTCATTATGTTGTAAATACGGTCAATATGTTGAGACATAGTTGTTTTCATTTCATCTCATGTTTGTGTATACGGAGGGTTATTCTTGAAGCTTGGGATTTTGCGTGCGTCATGGGTTTATCTTATGACCAAGGCTAATAAACAGCGACCCGTGCGCAAGGCTTGCAAGCTGGTCAGCTATATCATCGCCACGCCTTCTGGACTTGTCGAGGAACTAGAGAAGGGGATTTGATGCTTCAATCTATCGAATCAGATACTTCGTTGTATATGAGTTTTGAAATTGAACTGTTACCAAGAGTGGGGGTGAGCCCGGATATATATTGATTCTCACCACGAGAACGGGACCCTAACGAAGTACAACTTCTGCGGTGAAGCTAACAACTCCATCACTACTACTTCTACTGTGAACATCTACTTTGAACGACGTGATTTGATATTTGAAACAGTGTGTGGTCGCTCCGCGACATGGTTATTTTTGTACAATGTGTTATCGCATCGATACAGTACTTAGATGCGGTAATGTTATCGGATCTACGTGAGACTAAACAAGCTTACGGCTTGTGTTATTTTCAGCAAATATTCTGGACGAAGAACTATGTTTACTTCAAGTCTACGTAATTTTGGTACAAGTCTGTACCGTATAAATAGTATAGCTCAGTTGGATTGAGATTTCTACTAATATGGAAAAATTCATCTCTCTGAATTTTCTCCTCTTACGATCAACGCTGATCAGTTTTTACAAGTATAGGGCCAATGTCTATTTTAAAGAATAGGCAAGTAGGGAGTGTTAGTCAAGATAGCCCGTACCATATCAGAGAAGGAAGGAAGGATGTCCATGGAGCAAATTCTACATCGAGAAGAAGAGAACGAGTAACCACGGAAACCAGATGACGTCAACGAAAGCTGCAATTGGTGAGCTTCAATTAGATAAAGCAAGCAATAGTAAATTCAGTAAATTATAAATTCCTCCACGCTTTAAGGAAACTTTTCCGATTCATCTCATTTTTTTGTATAATGAATTCATTTGTATTTTATATTGCGTTAATTTTCTTTCATAAGCGATACTTAATGGTTAATTATTTAAAATCCTACCCCTGTGATTTAAGTATAAGTCTCTATGCTAGTAAATATAAATTTTGGTTTACAGTTTTATTTAAAACTGTAACCAGGGCGCCCAAACATTACATAGAGAAATGGAGAACCATGGAATGTTGATTGTTTCTATTTGCGTGGCAATTTACGGGCAAGCCACAAATAGTTTGTTTAATATTCATGTGTCCCAAGATAATAACTTTCATCTCCTCAAGTGTTATGACGAGAGGGAACAGTTACACACTGAAAGTAACAATATAATAAAAATAAAGTAACGTATTACATGCAATTTACGTCAAAAACATGTGAGTTAATAAATATAATGCTTTAATTTGCTTTTAAATAAATAGTTTAGAAACATGTAACGGTTGAATTACTAAACGCGGGCAAAGCCGCGGGCACACGCTTGTATATACACTGACTGACAGAGCAAATGCAACACCAAGAAGGAGTGGTCAGAACTTTATGCCAATTGCAAGGTAGACTGACGTCACTGAGGTATGCTCATGATGTGAAATGCGCCGCTGTGCTGCGCACGTAGCGAATAATAAATGGGACAAGGCGTTGGCGAATGGCCCACTTCGTACCGTGATTTCTCAGCCGACAGTCATTGTAGAACGTGTTGTCGTGTGCCACAGGACACGTGTATAGCTAAGAATGCCAGGCCGCCGTCAACGGAGGTATTTCCAGCAGACAGACGACTTTAGGAGGGGTATGGTGATCGGGCTGAGAAGGGCAGGTTGGTCGCTTCGTCAAATCGCAGCCGATACCCATAGGGATGTGTCCACGGTGCAGCGCCTGTGGCGAAGATGGTTGGCGCAGGGATATGTGGCACGTGCGAGGGGTCCAGGCGCAGCCCGAGTGACGTCAGCACGCGAGGATCAGCGCATCCGTCGCCAAGCGGTGGCAGCCCCGCACGCCACGTCAGCCGCCATTCTTCAGCATGTGCTGTTCCAATATCGACCAGAACAATTTCCCGTCGATTGGTTGAAGGAGGCCTGCACTCCCGGCGTTCGCTCAGAAGACTACCATTGACTCCACAGCATAGACGTGCACGCCTGGCATGTTGCCGGGCTAGAGCGACTTGGATGAGGGAATGGCGGAATGTCGTGTTCTCCGATGAGTCACGCTTCTGTTCTGTCAGTGATAGTCACTGCAGACGAGTGTGGCGTCGGCGTGGAGAAACGTCAAATCCGGCAGTAACTGTGGAGCGCCCTACCGCTAGACAACGCGGCATCATGGTTTGGGGCGCTATTGCGTATGATTCCACTTCACCTCTAGTGCGTATTCAAGGCACGTTAAATGCCCACCGCTACGTGCAGCATGTGCTGCGGCCGGTGGCACTCCCGTACCTTAAGGGGCTGCCCAATGCTCTGTTTCAGCAGGATAATGCCCGCCCACACACTGCTCGCATCTCCCAACAGGCTCTACGAGGTGTACAGATGCTTCCGTGGCTAGCGTACTCTCCGGATCTCTCACCAATCGAACACGTGTGGTATCTCATTGGACGCCGTTTGCAAACTCTGCCCCAGCCTCGTACGGACGACCAACTGTGGCAAATGGTTGACAGAGAATGGAGAACCATCCCTCAGGACACCATCCGCACTCTTATTGACTCTGTATCTCGACGTGTTTCTGCGTGCATCGCCGCTCGCGGTGGTCCTACATCCTACTGAGTCGATGCCGTGCGCATTGTGTAACCTGCATATCGGTTTGAAATAAACATCAATTATTCGTCCGTGCCGTCTCTGTTTTCTCCCCAACTTTCATCCCTTTCGAACCACTCCTCCTTGGTGTTGCATTGTCACTGTCAGTCAGTGTATATAAAAGAGTGAAACTATGTGGGAGTGTGCGTGTTTATCTCGAATGAACTCAACAACTACTGGTCAGATTTCGCTGAAACTTCCACAATTTGTTCCTATTACTCCAGAGACGGTTTAGGAAGTGGTTTGAAAGAAATCCGACGTGTATTTCTGATGATGAGTAATTTGATGTAATTAATTTAATTGCTAATCCGCACCAAGAATGGATCGAAGTTGATGGACAGATTGTCGCTAGGTGACAGAACTAACTCGGTTTCGTGATAGTCCGGTAAGTAATGCTCTATATAGGAGGATGGGATGTACCTTTCTTGACAGGAGGCCATGGAACTGGGCAAAGCATTGACTATTATTTGGAAATAGCAATCCAACATGCCTTGATGGATATGCACTTTCATGGAAGATTTGCTGTAACTAGGCAGACACTACATCAGAAAAGAATACTGAAGGACAACCTATTGCCACTGACTGTTTCTTATACTTTCATACACAACAGTGTAAAATTTAAGAAGCAAAATCAAGCCTTTCGAGGCAATGTGTGTTGAGAAGTATACAAGTTCATTACACAATCAAAGTGTCATCAACTAGTTTAGATTCTCACTTTGACAACATTCGCATCAATAATGTCTTATCGGACTCACAGACTGTTGTTCAGGGATTCGAATGCAACCGTTAATATGGCTTGTCGTGCGTTGGCACATGAACGGAGCAGCCAGAGCTGTGTACCAAGTGATTACTATAAGTTCTTGACGTTCTAATTAACACATGGTGTAAATAGGCGTTATGAAGACTTTTGTGCTTTGATAATATGTCAGAACCTTCTATTAATCTTTGATTGGTAAGAAAACAATGTACATACCTCAATGTGTCACTACGCCGGTTCTAATTATTGCTATAAGTTCTTGTTATTTTTTTAACACAAGGTCTGAATGGGCGTATAAATAGTTTTGTGCTTTGATAACATATAAAAAATCTTCTTTTAATTTTTGAATGGTAAATAAGCTAAGTACATATTTCAATATGTCACTACGCCGGTTTTATTTATTATGTCCTTGCTCATTTGTTTGTTATTAATGTGTTTATGGCTGATGATGACATTTAAATGTCGAAACCGGTCCCATATTAAATAAATGTTGTAACTAACATCTGTACAACACGTAAGTTGTATTGAGTAGGTTGAAACTTATAAATAACGTATCTCTATAACTAGGCAACTCATTGCCTGTTATTAAGAACAACATTAATAAAATATATTGCTTAAGAATATAAGTGGTTCATGAATACATGTAAATATTGGCATACATATTCATTAGGATTGTATTTGCTCTTGGTATAACTTTACATAAGGCTCGCCAGGATAAATAACATAGTAATCATGGCTGACGTTAGGCGAATAGACTCTGCCATTGATTGAAGATTACGCCAATGAAATGTCGTCCCCATAATTCAAGACACAACATCTCGCTGTCTTTAATTTTGGGAGTGACATTTCATGGAGTAAATCTTCAGCCAATGGCAGCATCCATTAGTGCCACCGCTAGCCATGATTTAACAGTCTTGGAAAAAAAGGCGTCATTATGTAATATGAACAAGAAGTAGAGACCTAAAGCCGCTTGGCGGCTTCTAACCTGGGGGCTTACGCCATCAGACCCCCTTCGCTTCATCACATACCAATGGTTTTGTCACTACCCGGACCTAACGAATGCTGACCATTCACTTTCTCACTAGACGGACCTAACGTATCAAGACCAATGGCTCTGTCACTAGAGCAATTATTTCATACACACACATAAAGAAGGATATAGAAAAAAGAAACATTTATACTGGCATTGAAGTACCTTAATTGCAATGCCCACAACACTGACGTCCATTTTCAGCAGTAACTTGTTGATTACCATAGCAACGAAGACATCGGTACGTCATACTAGAAACTAATCAATGACAAATGAACGTTAAACCGCGGTTCTGCGCTGGTGAGCCTTAGATAAAGTTCTGCCTTGCTCTTTCCTTAGTCATTAGATTTTTCAACGATAGAATTAGAATTCGTTTACCATGCTACTCTACAGGGTCCCTTTTTTGCTCTGAGAGATTTGCCGGCGATCTACACGGAAAGGCGAAGGCACGGCCGAGTAACTTTTTTGCCGAGAGTTATTTTGCTTCATGTCGGGCCAATGTGATTTCATGTAGTAATGATTAAGCAACAGTTTAGTTTAAAGTCTGCGGTGTTGATAGTATCTTCAGTGTGTTAGCTCTGAAATAGCGTAGTTTCTGTATGGCTACAGTACAGGAGTTAGTGCGTGTTTAGTGAATGACTTGTGCAGTGGAAGAGCTTGTATTCATTGTGCTGTTCTATGCAAAGCATTATTCTGTAAGAGTGCCGCATTCGATTCATTTGCAAATTTTCTGCCATCATCCCTCCCCTTAGGAATGCGATAAGTAATTTAGTGAAGAAAATACGCACCACTGGGTCCAATCCTAACAAGAAAACACGTAGGGGACAATCCGCGGAGCACTATTAGGGGAGGGAGTAAAATATAAAGATAAACTAAAACAACTGATGTTAATGTCGAATCCATTGTTTACGAGGTCGCTGAATTAAATTGTGACGTTCTGGATGCCGATTAATTCATACTACAGCCGCAGTCAGAATGAAGGTTTAGAAGGGGTGAAAGTGAGTGTACAAATAAACCGAGATCATGGTTGTATGCGTGTATGTTCCAGAAAAGTTCTCCAGGGACTTGGTGCAAATACGACTGAAAAGAAAAACACTGTGAAAATGAAACATCCCAACCAGCGCTTAGGGTGGGGAATGGAAGGGGATGATATGTACAAATAATGGAATATAATGTCGAATCCATTGTTTATCTGTCATTGATATGTATTGTGACGATCTGGATACCGGTTAAGTATACGTTAAGCCTCCAATGGGACGGGGGCTGAGATGGGTTTAAACGTAAATGGTCTACAATGACCGAGTTCAGTGATGACTTGTAACGTTTCGGTTATATATTGTGGTGCGTGTACACTGAGAATATTTTAGTGTGGTGGTATGGCAATGGTGAATTGATAGATTGATAGTGAAGATATGAAAATAAGACCAGAATCGTAAAACACTCACAATAATCAGAAACCAATACTGCACGCAGTTATAAGAGAGCAAGTAATATATTTAAACAGCTAGTCTGACTGATGTGGTAGCATAAACAAACCGAAGTATCTCGAAATATGACACGCAGTGGAAAAGAATGCTGTCCTTCACCGAATAAGAGTGTTTCGCATTAAACAAAGTTCACATTTTAAATACAAAGTGAAAGCAAGTAGGCAGAGTGCACGAGGAAGCTTATAGCTGAATCCATTTCCAAAGGTGTCCGCAGTAAGTACAACTAGGAAAGGATCATGGGAACGAGTGAAACCGTTATCAGGAGAAAAGAAGCAACCGCCCTTTCATAATAAACATGTATTACAATGAGAACCAAAATGATCACAAGAAAAAGGTAGAACAATTAATTGAAGTGAATGACAATATTTAAGAGCAGATAATCGAACTATGAAACGGGAGCACCATAAAATAGGGCTATATATAGGATTATCAATCCTAAGTAGCTCGACTCAATACAAGGGATCAAACACCAAAAAGATTGACAAGAATTTGACAAGGAATATCCTAGCGATACATTACCAGACTTTTTTTGTTTTTTAAAAAATTTAAAAGATATTAAGGACACTGTACAATTTCAATAAAGAAAAAAAACCAGGATAGGATGGAAGGAAAACAGCAAATGACGGGAGGAAAGAATAGAAAAAACCTAGGGCTGGGAGAAGGGATAAGAAAGGTAGAACCTGCAAATGTATTTATAAAGTCATGAGCTCACACGGATACTAGGCATTAATAACAGACTCTAACAAGGGTCCCGTGGTCATCAACCCACGCTCCAAAGTTCAGAGCCCCTGGAGCCCCTTCTAGTCGCCTCTTACGACAGGCAGGAGATAAAGTGGGTGTTATTCTACCACCCCCACCTACAGAGGGGTGTAGAATGGAACACCAAAGACTTTTACACCAAACATACTCTAAAAGCCATAATTAGTACAATTAGTTTCTTGTGTCTGTTCACAGAGGTTTTTGTCCATCAGTTCAGTTCACTATTATTCACTTACAATTAGGGAACGAAATTTAGAATAAACCCACGTATAATGTTGCGACGAAACACGTAAGTCTACAGCTCTGTCTTGCAATGAGAGTAAGCATAAACTCACTTTTCCAGCCAGTATTGCATATTGAAAAAGGAAGGACAGTTTCAAGTGAAATTAGAAAGCAGAAAGTGAAGATAAATTTAAAGTCGCTCACCCAGCCAGCGGTCTTGAGTATGGATCTTGAACAGTAGATAACATAAACATTGCATACGGACCAGCCATAAATGCAACTAAAAGAAGTTCTCCCTCCACACAGTTCGTTCGCCAAGTCGGACTCGCCGATCGAGGCGAGAGCAGGCCAATTTATACTACAAAGGAAAAGTCCAGAAAAGCCCAGAGCGCATGATGACGGCACACGCAGCGTGGGGAGGGTAGGGAACGGAGGGGGTGCAGTAGTAAGCAGGGAGCGGGCTGGGCGAGCGGACGGAGCACACGCCGAGGTTAGTAGCAGCTAGAGCTGGGAACGGTAGGAGCGGAGCGGAGCAGTTGTTTTCGCTCGTCCTCCGGAGACCTCCGGTAGTCCTCCGATTGAATTCACGGGCGGAAAATTCAAATGCTTTAATGTGGGCAATGTAGTAACGGTGATCTTAGGAGGAATTACAATTTAAATTTCATTACTAATTCCACAGATGCATGTGGTCCCTCACGTTTGTCATTCAAATGCTGTAGTTGTTTCAAGATAGCCGCATTATTTGTTACGCTATGAACAACAGATTTTGATCTGCTGACATTCAGTTTGCAATAGGTGCAGGTGGATAGAATACTGTAGATTGAATATTGGCACATATAATACCATTGCAAATGCATTTACAATATTATTAAAGTAAAACAGTTTAAGCAATAAGTATATTCCAGTGCATGTAAACATGTATTATATACGATGCTCTTACATTGTGGTATACGTGTAGCTCATTTATGACGGAAGAGTACGTCCGGCTTCATGGCGAAATGGTTACCGCGCTGGCCATTGGTCACAGGGGTCCCAGGTTCGATTCCCGGCAGGATCGGGAATTTTAATTTTAATTGGTTAATTTCGCTGGTACTGGAGCTGGCTGTATGTGTCGTCTTCGTAATCATTGCATCCTCATCATGACGCTAGGTCGCCCAAGGGTGTCAAATCAAAAGAGCTGCATCTGGTGAGCCGAACTTGTCCTCGGACACTCCCGGCACTAAAAGCCATACGCCATTTCATTTTTTAATGAAGAGTACGAACTGATTGGTATTGGTTATATGCTGTACCGGGCTGAGTAGTTCAGACGGTAGAGCTCTGGCGTTCTGAGCTCAAGTCTGCACTTTCAATTCCGACTTTGCTCGGCGGTACTTGAAGATGCTGACATACGAGAGTCGCATGTCGGCAGGTGTACCGGCACATGAAAGAACTCCTGTGGGACAAAATACCGGCACCTTAACGTCGCAGAAAACCGCAGACGTGGTTATGGGAGTACAATAATAATAATAATAATAATAATAATAATAATAATAATAATAATAATAATAATAATAATAATAATAATAATAATAATAATAATCTTTCTATCAATTTACCCTCCAGGGTTGGGTGTTCCCTCGTTCGCAGAGAGGATCCCGCCTATACCGCCTCAAGGACAGTGTCCTGGAGCGTGAGACTTTCGGTCGGTGATACTTTTTTGTTTTATTTTACGTCGCACCGACACAGATAGGTCTTATGGCGACGATGGGATAGGGAAGGTCTGGGAATGGGAAGGAAGCGCCCGTGGCCTTAACTAAGGTACATCCCCAGCATATGCCTGGTGTGAAAATGGGAAAGCACGGAAAACCAACTTCAGGGCTGCCGACAGTGGGATTCGAACCCACTATCTCCCGGTTGAAAGTGGGTTCGGACCACACTGTCGGCAGCCCTGAAGATGGTTTTACGTCGTTTTCCATTTTCACGTCTAGAAATTGCTCTCCTCAGCCGTTCCTATCACATCGTCGCCATAAGACGACATGACGTAAAGCAAATTGTTACAAAAGTAATCGACAAATGAAACACGAACGATAAATGAGAATGTATATATTTCATATATTCGCCTTCGTCATACGTATAAAGCAGTATTTACCATGTCGCTACCACATGCGTTGCGCACCACGGATGAAACGGCAAGGAAGCACGCATTCAATACTGTTCCTCCGTCCTCCGCTCGCCGACCGAACCAGCGATTGGTTTCCAAGCAACAGTTTACTACCAGAGAATACCGGAGGGAGCGCTGCACTCGCACTACCGATTGCAATCATAGGAGCAACTGCTCCGTTCCCAGCTCTACGTCCAATGACGAACCGATGCAATCTCAGATGAAACTGTGGAACATGACGCTAAGACGAAGACAGACTGCCTAGAGCTGAGAACGGTAGGAGCGGAGCGGAGGAATAGTTTTCGCTCTTCCTCTGGAGACCTCCGATAGTCCTCCGATTGAATTCACTGGCGGAAAATTCAAATACTTTAATGTGGGCAATCTAGTAATGGTGATCTTGGCTGGAATTACAATTTAGGCTTCAGTATCAATTCCAGAGTTGCATGTGTCTTTCTACGTTTGTCATTCAAATGCTGCAGTCGTTTCAAGATTGCCTCATTATTTTGTTACGCTGTGAATAACAGATTTTGATCTGTTGAAATTCAGTTTGCGTCCGCCTCTGTGGTGTAGTGCTTAGTGTGATTATCTGCCATCCCCGGAGGCCCGGGTTCGATTCCCGGGTCTGCCACGAAATGTGAAAAGTGGTACGAGGGCTGGAACGGGGTTCGCTCAGCCTCGGGAGGTCAACTGAGTAGAGATGGGTTCGATTCCCACCTCAGCGATCCTGGACGTGGTTTTCCGTGGTTTCCCAGTTCGCCTCCAGGCAAATGCCGGGATGATACCTAAGTTAAGGCCGCCGCCGTTTCCTTCCCTCTTCCTTGTTCATCCCTTCCAATCATCCCATCCCCCACCAAGGCCCCTGTTCAGCATAGCAGGTGAGGACGCCTGGGGGAGGTACTGGTCATCCTCCCCAGTTGTATCCCCGACCCAGAGTCTGCAGCTCCAGGACACTGCCCTTGAGGCGGTAGAGGTGGGATCCCTCGATGAGTCCGAGGGAAAAACCAACCCTGGAGGGTAAGCAGATTAAGAAAGAAAGAAAGATCATTTATTACTGAAGAGAATGAAGTGATTGGAATTGTTTATATGCTGTTCCGGGCTGAGTAGATCAGACGGTAGAGCGCTGGCTAGTGGCTGGGACGGAGCGGTGCAGTTGTTGTGACGTCATCATCCGGTTATACCGAGTAAACTACCGAGTGAATGTACTGTAGCGGCATGACAACGTAAAGGCATTTCACCCGTATATTCAATGTACTTTTCTCACAACATAACTGTTTCGCTTAATACAGCAATGTTGTTTTCTTCTGCTGAAGCCGACTACCACCCGTCGCGTAAATGCGGCCGCAAGATGTGCATTTTGCTGATGTTTATCATCGGTAATTTCAAAGAAATGCCATGCATCAGACGGCCTTCGTGGTACAAATTTCTGTACAAATTTATTAAATGCCTTTAAATATTCTAAAACACGAATACCATCTAAAAACGAGATTAAATATCAAACCAATACCACAATTATTTTCTAATACCTATACTTCGCATTACCTACACAACACAACAAGCAGAGGAAATATAGACGCAAATTTAATACGCACAGACTGAATACAGGTAGGCTACAATACACTTACAAGGGGAGGCCATGACGTTCGGATCACGGACTACCTTCCAACTTTTTACACATTTAGTAGTCCATTAGGACAACATAAGTAGTATAATTGGACAGTTCGGGCGCCACCTCCACCTCAGGCTCTCGGGAGAGGCCTCCACCTCCCGCGGGAAATTTGAATTTTGGCGCGAAATTTGAATTTGTAAACAAAGCCACGTGCTTTTTGACAGCTGTCATCGACAACAACGCATCGCTAACCTCAGTACTGCCATCTTGACGGGCCTAAACCTCACTAGTGCCAACTTAACCTCACTAGCGTGAGGTAAACAAAGCCACGTGTTTTTTGACAGCCACGTGCTTTTTGACAGATTTGTAAACAAAGCCACGTGCTTTTTGACAGACAACAACGCATCGCTAACCTCAGTACTGCCATCTTGACGGGCCTAAACCTCAGTAGTACCAACGTAACCTCACTAGCGTGTAGTAAACAAAGCCACGTGCTTTTTGACAACCACGTGCTTTTTTGACAGCTGTCATCCGCCATCTTTGAGCACTGTGCTGCCCTCTTTCGTCACCTGTCATCGGCAGTGCTGCCATCTTGACGGGTCTAAACCTTAGTGCTACCAACTTAACCTAACTAGCGTGAGGTAAACAAAGCCACGTGCAGCTGTCATCCACCATCTTTAATCTATAGAGCACAGTGCTGCCCTCTTTAGCTAGATACCTGTGGTGGCAGACAATTCCACGTGACAGCAGCCATCTTTAATCAAGAGAGCACCGTGCTGCCCTCTATGTGGTGGTGGTAAATTCCACGTGGTCTTGTTTGGAAACAAACTTACGCGCTTTTTTGACAGCCGTCATCCGCCATCGTTAATCACAGTGCTGCAATCTATGTGGTGGTGGCAAATTCCACGTGCTCTTGTTGGGAAACAAAGCCACGTGCTTTTTTGACAGCTGTCATCCGCCATCTTTGAGCACTGTGCTGCGGGCAATTTCGTCAGCTGTCATCCGCCATCTTTGAGAACAGTGCTGCACTCTATGTGGTGGCGGTAAATTCCACGTGCTTTACAAACCTATGCGCTTTTCTGACAGCTGTCATCCGCCATCTTTGATCCAGAGAGAACAGTGCTGCCCTCTATGTAGCGGTGGCAAATTCCAAGTGCTTTACAAACCTATGCGCTTTTCTGACAGCCGTCATCCGCCATCTTTGAGAACAGTGCTGCCCTCTATGTGGTGGTTGTAAATTCCACGTGCTTTACAAACCTATGCGCTTTTTGACAGCTGTCATCCGCCATCTTTGAGAACAGTGCTGAACTCTATGTAGCGGTGGCAAATTCCAAGTGCTTTACAAACCTACGTGCTTTTCTGACAGCTGTCATCCGCCATCTTTAATCACCGTGCTGCCGGGTGGCGGCAAATTCCACGTGCTCTTGTTTGGAAACAAAGCTTTTAATCCAGAGAGAACAGTGCTGCCCCGGTGGCGGCAAATTCCACGTGCTTTACAAACCTATGTGCTTTTTTGACAAAAAAAAAATTCTGCTCTCGAGATACTTACCGAACTATACTTACGAAACTGCTCATCACCTTCTTTCTTCTTCTATGAGTAATAAACAAAAACTCTATCTTGCAAATAAGGAGCGGGAGGAAGGTGATACCTAACCTAAAATAAAAGAATATGCTAATTCTACATTATTTATTTACATCTTGTATGTACAAGTTTTATCTTGAATCATTTTACCCCAGTGATGTTTGCGTACTTCTCGATGCAATTCTTGAATGTACAAGTTTAAACTTGCCGTACTACACTCTCAGCGTACCTCTTTGTGATGTAAGACAGCGTAACGTAAGTACACACACCTCTAGCATAATGTTTATGTAAAGTAGTACTTATCAATACTACTATGCCCCCAGGCTAGCGTGTTGGTAGAATTTGGGATGACAAACCGTTTACAATCATCGCTATTAAGGGCTACCTTACTAATTAAATGAGTGTACAACTGGAGCTTCTTGCTTCTAATGATAGACATTTGCTTATGCAAAACAGGTGGATTACTTTTAATGCAATTGTTATAGTTTTCAAAACTTAGCTGATTCTGAACGACATTCTTTTTAACCCCCTTCAATCTCTTTATTTGTAATTCATTTAAGAGTTTTATGCAATATGACTTAGATTTAGTACCTACAAATGAATCGATAATATTCCCAGCACATTCATCTTTCATTTTACCTAGAACCTTTTTGTTCACTAGCGGTAGATGATATTGATTATCTGCAGGATAGTTACTTGTATCAAACCTACCCAAGTCAGGCTTTATATCATTGTAATAGTCATCAGTTTTGATTTGATAAATAAACGAATCGGTATCTGTGTAGAGCAATTGCGCATTATGCGCGTACTTCTTCATCATATAATCGTTATGGAATTCATACATGAGTGTTTTAGCCAATTCAAGTACTGCAAAGCCGACGTAGGTAGGTTTGTCATACTTAACCTTGACACGATTCATCTGTATAATAACTAAATTCTCGTGTATGATGGTGCAGCTGTGGAAATTTGGTTTACTTATTAAATAGTTAGCACCATACCTTTTCTTAATATTATACCAGTTTGTAATCAATTTTACATCAACGCGTTTGTCAACATTCTCCATAGTCTTACCAAACACACTGTTATTCATGAGCTTGTAGAAATCTTTTTCAAACTCGTTAACCGCATTCGTTCTTAAATTATTGTTCAGATCGATATATGGCTTTAGCCACGGTGACTGATTAAATTCTAGTACGCGATGAATTTTGGATAACTTCAAACCATGCTGCAAACACTGTTTTAAATTTCGGTAATGAATGATATACTTAGATTTATCGCATAAATTAGCAATGAGCATTTTCGTCGTTGATGCAATGTACGGGGGCTTCATATTTTCAGGGCAGAACGGTAGGTCATTATGAGAAGTGTGTAACTCTTTAGGATACTGTAAGTCAACTTCGAGGAAATAACCTTTATCAGCTTCATCGCCTAGGGCGTGTAGTTGTAAAGCATCAATTTCGCACTGCGTCAGCCAGCGGAAACCACTCACCGGTAGATGCTGACTCATCGCCCACCCATACTGATTATTAGCATCCAGATAAACGATATACTGAGATTCCTGACTAGAATCGAAACTCGGCATGTACTTATTATTAGCCCTCGAATATCGTCCGCTGCACTGACTCAGACCGCCTCGAATGGATGCTTTTATAAAGTGCACCATATCGATATCGGTTAGCAGTTCTAAATTCACACGCGTGTATTTTAACATCGCGTCCCAACTTAACCCAGGTGCAGTAAAATACTGACATGGGTCAAGGCTGTAGGTGTTCATGCAAACACAGCGAAAATTTTCAAAAACATCAGCTAACAAAAGTACATCTGTCTTTAAATATAAATCGGAGTATTCACCCAGCGTTTGAATGTGGAACTGCTCCCAGATATGTTGTGCATGTAAATAGTCATCATCACTAATATCTGCTGAATTCAGCGAGCTGTAAAAGGATTGTTTCGATGGTAAGGCACGTTCTTCGAGGCGGTCTAAGCAGTCGAGATATTCGTAACAAAAAACACCCTTACGCCGAAGTAAATTAAACTGCGCTTCTTCAGGGAAAACGCGTCGAATTTCCGTAAATTGTTCAGGCTGTAAATGACTAGAAAGTTTATCGAGGCTACTCGCCATAAAGCGAAACGAGTCAAGGAATCTCAGTTTTATAGAATGCTCAGCATCTACTTTTACAGACTTTGCAAACGCAATGTACCGCTCTTTATTCTGAGGGATTATATCTACTTTTTCATCCGAAGCTCCAAATTGTGAAATGATGAAATGAGAGTCGTAACCAGATAAGTTATGAAAAATTACAGGGATAAATTTAGGAACTCTATACTTAAGATTACAGCTATAATGAGCGGCACATCTGTAGAAACCAGTTAAATGATCATGATCAAAAACTTTAGGGTCATTTTCGGAAAATTCCCCATCACAAATGCTACACTTTGTAGCACGTTCATGATCATTTAACTGAATTTCGGTGAGTGGCTTCATAGGAATATTACTATTCAGAATACGACCGAGACGAATTGCATCACTTTCAAGTCTTTCTAAAAATACTTTAGCAGCATCATGTCCTCGATACAGCTCTAAATTGTTAAGCGTACTATCGTAACTACACTTGATGTAATACGCGAAGCTATACGGGACATGCATGTGCGTAGTATTAGTGAAAGAGTTGTCAGGATTAGGTGAGCATGTGTTGCATGGCGTGAGGATGGCTTCAAAGTCTGCATAAATCGCGAACGGTACCCACATCTGCTTATGAAAATTTGTAAATTTTAAAACATTATTGCCTGTAGTAGGTATCTCTGTACGTACATGATTGCAGTCATTCTTGGAATGCTTCGTTAACTGATCTTCATTTCTGAAATACTGCAAGCATCCATCACATAGCCACTTTTTACCATCATGTTTTGACAACTGACTGCCAACAAGTCTACTCAGATTTTTAATCCAGCAAAAGTGGCTATTCTCACTGTTTTCAATATAGAGTAAATTAACATGAGTACCCTTCTTATTACATGTATAATACAGAGGACCTACTACAGACTTTTTCTCTACACCATACACATTAGTACTAATGTTATTTAGTTCCTCAAAACGCTTAATATCCTTTATCTGCACAGGAAATTCTATACTGTCGAAATTTAGCTGCGTTGAATAGTGTGGATACGATGATGTTCTATTCGCTACATTCCGTTTCACAGGATTTAAAGCTGACATCACCGCCCAAGCAAAACATGCTTCGTCATTGTTTTGGATGTTTACAACAGCTTCTTTTCGCTGAATCCATGTCGGCAGCTCAATGTGCGAAGATCCACGCATAGGATTGTACTTATTGATGTTAACTTCTAGATACATTATTTCAACTAAAGCCCACCCTGATTCCTTTTCCTGAAATTCCTCGCTCTTAGTTGAAATAATGTTAAAGACATCCCTAAGTACATCACCAAAATTAGTCGACTCACTTATGATAAAATTCTTCGTATTAAATGATTTAATGTCCGTTATTTCGGATTCATCCGTGCTTTTAATGTACAAGGCGAAAAGTTCAAAATTAACTTTAAATAAACTATGATTGGACAAAGATTTAGCAAGAAGCTGTTGTACATCCGGTTGAACGCAATTTAAAAAGTTTGAAGTGCTCTGAAACTTCTGACTGGTGCGAATTCGGTAACTAGCAATCCTACTTTTAAATGCTGTATTAATTTCCTCGATGTTTGCGTTACTACCACTTCTACACGCATTATTTTTATGCGCATTACTCCGTAAGTGCCCCTGAAAATGCGAAGATGGAACATCAGTGTTACAGTGCTCGCAGTGAATAGTTTGAAGTTCATGATTTTTTCTAGGTTTTTTACTACTAGTACTTTCTACAGCTACATCAGTAGCTGCACGCTTTTTCCCTACTACTACCTGAGGGCAAGTAGATATTTGATGTACCTCTGCTAAGTGAGCCTGGTATTGCTCTACATTAGCGAAGTACAGCCCGCAAACATCACATAAAGCAGATGTTATGCTAGGGTGTTTTGATTTCATATGGCGCATGAAGTTATCTCGCCTTGTAAACGATGTCTCACACTGCTCGCAGGTGAACGTAGACGCTTCTCCATGTTTGATTTGTAAATGCCGTGTAAGGGCATCTCTTCTTGTAAAAGTTATATCACACTGCGAGCAGGGAAACATCTGAAAAGAGAACAACCAATAGAGATTAGCCTAAAGTTGCGATGTTCAACCTATAGAGGTCGGACATGACTGTGAGTTTGAAATTATACGATTAACCTCTCCTATGGCACGCGGATTAAAGAAAATAACTATTTATCAATAGACTAAAGTTACGATGTTTTAGAAGAAACCAAGTTTCACCCTGTTGAGGGCAGACATAGCTATGTACGCACCTCGTCTATAGCGTGAGGATTAAAGAGAACAACTATTTATCAATAGACTAAAGTTACGATGTTTTAGAAGAAACCAAGTTTCAGCCTGCTGAGGTCAGACATAGCTATGCGTGCGTGTTTGAAATTATAAGATTAACCTCTTCTATGACATGCAGATTAAAGAAAATAACTATTTGTCAATAGACTAAAGTTACGATGTTTTAGAAGAAACCAAGTTTCAGCCCGTTGAGGGCAGACATAGCTATGTGTGCGTGTTTGAAATTATACCACGTCTATAGTATGTAGATTAAAGAAAATAACTATTTGTCAATAGACTGAAGTTACGATGTTGTAGAAGAAACCAAGTTTCAGCCTGCTGAGGTCAGACATAGCTATGCGTGCGTGTTTGAAATTATAAGATTAACCTCTTCTATGACATGCAGATTAAAGAAAATAACTATTTGTCAATAGACTAAAGTTACGATGTTTTAGAAGAAACCAAGTTTCAGCCTGCTGAGGTCAGACATAGCTATGTGTGTGTTTGAAATTATAAAATTAACCTCGTCTATAGCATGAGGATTAAAGAAAATGACTATTTATCAATAGACTAAAGTTACGATGTTTTAGAAGAAACCAAGTTTCAACGAATAGAGGTCAGACATTGCTGTGAGTTTTAAATTATAAGATTAACCTCTTCTATGACATGCAGATTAAAGAAAATAACTATTTGTCAATAGACTGAAGTTACGATGTTTTAGAAGAAACCAAGTTTCAGCCTGCTGAGGTCAGACATAGCTATGCGTGCGTGTTTGAAATTATAAGATTAACCTCTTCTATGACATGCAGATTAAAGAAAATAACTATTTGTCAATAGACTAAAGTTACGATGTTTTAGAAGAAACCAAGTTTCAACCTGTTGAGGACAGACATAGCTACGTGTACGTGTTTGAAATTATACCACGTCTATAGTATGAGGATTAAAGAGAACAACTATTTATGATTAGCTTAAAGTTACGATGTTCGGAAGAAACCAACTTTCAACCTGTTGAGGGCAGACATAGCTATGTGTGCGTGTTTGAAATTATACTACGTCTATAGTATGTAGATTAAAGAAAATAACTATTTGTCAATAGACTGAAGTTACGATGTTTTAGAAGAAACCAAGTTTCAGCCTGCTGAGGTCAGACATAGCTATGCGTGCGTGTTTGAAATTATAAGATTAACCTCTTCTATGACATGCAGATTAAAGAAAATAACTATTTGTCAATAGACTAAAGTTACGATGTTTTAGAAGAAACCAAGTTTCAGCCCGTTGAGGGCAGACATAGCTATGTGTACGTGTTTGAAATTATACCACGTCTATAGTATGTTGATTAAAGAGAACAACTATTTATGATTAGCTTAAAGTTACGATGTTCGGAAGAAACCAAGTTTCAGCCTGTTGAGGGCAGACATAGCTATGTGTGCGTGTTTGAAATTATACAACGTCTATAGTATGTAGATTAAAGAGAACAACTATTTATCAATAGACTAAAGTTACGATGTTCGGAAGAAACCAAGTTTAAGCCTGTTGAGGACGGACATAGCTATGTGTGCGTGTTTGAAATTATACCACGTCTATAGTATGTAGATTAAAGAGAACAACTATTTATGATTAGCTTAAAGTTACAGAAGAAACCAAGTTTCAGCCCGTTGAGGGCAGACATAGCTATGTACGCACCTCGTCTATAGCGTGAGGATTAAAGAGAACAACTATTTATCAATAGACTAAAGTTACGATGTTTTAGAAGAAACCAAGTTTCAGCCTGCTGAGGTCAGACATAGCTATGCGTGCGTGTTTGAAATTATAAGATTAACCTCTTCTATGACATGCAGATTAAAGAAAATAACTATTTGTCAATAGACTAAAGTTACGATGTTTTAGAAGAAACCAAGTTTCAGCCCGTTGAGGGCAGACATAGCTATGTGTACGTGTTTGTAATTATACCACGTCTATAGTATGTTGATTAAAGAGAACAACTATTTATGATTAGCTTAAAGTTACGATGTTCGGAAGAAACCAAGTTTCAGCCTGCTGAGGTCAGACATAGCTATGCGTGCATGTTTGAAATTATAAGATTAACCTCTTCTATGACATGCAGATTAAAGAAAATAACTATTTGTCAATAGACTAAAGTTACGATGTTCGGAAGAAACCAAGTTTCAACCCGTTGAGGTCAGACATAGCTATGTGTGCGTGTTTGAAATTATACCACGTCTATAGCGTGAGGATTAAAGAGAACAACTATTTATGATTAGCTTAAAGTTACGATGTTCGGAAGAAACCAACTTTCAACCTGTTGAGGGCAGACATAGCTATGTGTACGTGTTTGAAATTATACCACGTCTATAGGATGTTGATTAAAGAGAACAACTATTTATCAATAGACTAAAGTTACGATGTTCGGAAGAAACCAAGTTTAAGCCTGTTGAGGACGGACATAGCTATGTGTGCGTGTTTGAAATTATACCACGTCTATAGTATGTAGGTTGAAGAGAACAATTATTTATGAATAGCTTAAAGTTACGGAAGAAACCAAGTTTCAGCCTGTTGAGGGCAGACATAGCTATGTACGCACCTCGTCTATAGCGTGAGGATTAAAGAGAACAACTATTTATCAATAGACTAAAGTTACGATGTTTTAGAAGAAACCAAGTTTCAACGAATAGAGGTCAGACATACCTTAAAATCTTCGCGCTGCAAACTATTACTCGGATGTATAAAATGCGTGCGTTCAAGCCTGAAACTCGAATGATAATATTCTGGTCGTACCTAAAAAAAGAAGAAACATATATGAATGTAGTGTAGGGTACATCATCTAACCTAATTATCTTTACAACTCAACGTTCGAAAACATACCTTTAAAAAAAATGCACGTGCTGCAGGCTGTTACTGGGATGAATAAAATTGCGTACTTTCGAACGGTACCTAAAAAAAGAATAAACATATATGAATGTAGATGTCCAGCGTAGAAGTTGCTTTGCAAATAAAAAAAGTAACTAACAGTTCTACCTTACCTTAAGATAAAGGCTGAAGAATAATATTCACAGCAGACGGGAGATGTGTGTGTACGTAATAAACGCATACAGAGAACTGTGAGCACTTCGCGCAGACTGCAGCGGCTAAATATTCTGCTTGTTACCAAGCGGATGTGGAAAAATCGCTGAGCTGACAACTGCAGTACAGTCGGAACGAATGCAACAAGAGCTCCCACCTATAGTCCCGCAGGCTGACGTATTCGAACCTCCTGTTGATGCCGAGGTGTTAGAATTTAAGAGTTCGATCCTTGGAAAGTTAGCGTGTGATCCTCGACTTCTCGAGGGTACATCCGCGGTATTCCTTACCTGTAGGTATTGAGCTAAAGCTAGATCATGTAATGACGATCGCGCAGGCCCCTCGCCTAGCATTTACGGCTTCTAGTTCGAACCCGCTATCTTCCGAAGTAGCGAGAATGATTGAAGAGTGTTTGAGGGTGATTCATTTGTTGGATGGAGTTGTTAAGCTGGCTTCTTCAGCGGGAGTAGGCTATGTGTCGGTACCGGGATATCTAGTTATAAAACCCGCTACAACAAATTTATCACGTATACTGCGATTTAAAATCCTAGTCAGGAAGGGCAGCCGGTCGTATAAATCTATGGTGTGAGGCGGGGTGTGCAAAAAAGCTAGCTATAAGTAAGGGCTGTTGATGGGGACGTTGAACCTTGTGCAGACTCCTTCGAAAATGATTTTTTGAGTACAAGACTTGACGGTGATTCATTTGTCGGATGGAGGCAATAAGCCTTGTGCAGGCTTCTTCAGCGGGAGTAGGCTATGTGTCGGTACCGGGATATCTAGTTATAAAACCCGCTACAACAAATTTATCACGTATACTGCGATTTAAAATCCTAGTCAGGAAGGGCGGCCGGTCGTAAAACTATGGTGTGAGGCGGGGTGTGCGAGAAAGCTAGCAGCGTTAAACCTTGTGCAGACTCCTTCGAAAATGATTTTTTGAGTACAAGACTTGACGGTGATTCATTTGTCGGATGGAGGCAATAAGCCTTGTGCAGGCTTCTTCAGCGGGAGTAGGCTATGTGTTGGTACTGGGATATCTAGTTATAAAACCCGCTACAACAAATTTATCGCGTATACTGCGATTTAAAATCCTAGTCAGGAAGGGCAGCCGGTCGTAAAACTATGCTGTGAGGCGGGGTGTGCAAGAAAGCTAGCAATAAGTAAGGGCTGTTGATGTGTTTTAACCTCTCCGTACAATCATGATAGTTTACGTTAGGAACTTACATAGGCTAAATGCTACACATTCCGTAGCAGAGCCGGGAATCGAACTCGGACCTCCGAGGGTAGCAGCTAACTACTACACCACAGAGGAGGACTATTTCAGAATATTTTACAACCTTAATTGGTACTGTGTTTTAAGAGCTTACATGCTACTCGGCTAAGAAGACGTTCGCGAGTTACAAGCCGCTGATCAGCATGCCGTGTCCTCGTTCAAGGTCGAGCCGGAAGATACGTGTACAATTTCAGCTAACACACGCATTCCACACAACTCGCTCAGAATGACTGTGCCGATACTTCGAGGACTGTAGAACAAATCTATAGCCTACAGTATGCATGCCTCTCACCCGGTAGTCTCGGGTTCGATTCTCTTGGGAATAAAAATGTGTTTAAATCGCATGAATGTGTTGAGTTTTCCTTCCTGATGCAAAACTAGCAGTATCTAACCTCATACACTATAGTTTTACGACCGGTTGCCCTTCCTGACAACTCGGATTAAGAATCTGTTTTACAACGTCTAACACGGGGAATCGGGGATTTACAGCTAGATCCACTTCTTAGATTTTAAATCACGAACTATTGTTTTACGGCCGGATGCCCTTCCTGACGCAAAACTAAGATTTTAAATCGCAAGAATTTGTTTAAAGACTAGTCGCCCTTCCTGATGCAAAACTGGCAGTATCTAGCCTCATACACTATGGTTTTCAACCGGTTGCCCTTCCTGACGTCAAAGAACTCGGATTAAGAATCTGTTTTACAACTTCTAACATGAGAATCGCGGATTTACAGCTTAAAGATGGCGGATGACAGCTGTCAAAAAAGCACATAGGTTTGTAAAGCACGTGGAATTTGCCGCCACCGGGGCAGCACTGTTCTCTCTGGTTTAAAAGCTTTGTTTCCAAACAAGAGCACGTGGAATTTGCCGCCACCCGGCAGCACGGTGATTAAAGATGGCGGATGACAGCTGTCAGAAAAGCACATAGGTTTGTAAAGCACTTGGAATTTGCCACCGCTACATAGAGTTCAGCACTGTTCTCAAAGATGGCGGATGACAGCTGTCAGAAAAGCGCATAGGTTTGTAAAGCACGTGGAATTTACAACCACCACATAGAGGGCAGCACTGTTCTCAAATATGGCGGATGACGGCTGTCAGAAAAGCGCATAGGTTTGTAAAGCACTTGGAATTTGCCACCGCTACATAGAGGGCAGCACTGTTCTCTCTGGATTAAAGATGGCGGATGACAGCTGTCAGAAAAGCGCATAGGTTTGTAAAGCACGTGGAATTTACCGCCACCACATAGAGTGCAGCACTGTTCTCAAAGATGGCGGATGACAGCTGACGAAATTGCCCGCAGCACAGTGCTCAAAGATGGCGGATGACAGCTGTCAAAAAAGCACGTGGCTTTGTTTCCCAACAAGAGCACGTGGAATTTGCCACCACCACATAGAGTGCAGCACTGTGATTAAAGATGGCGGATGACGGCTGTCAAAAAAGCGCGTGAGTTTGTTTCCAAACAAGACCACGTGGAATTTACCACCACCACATAGAGGGCAGCACGGTGCTCTCTTGATTAAAGATGGCTGCTGTCACGTGGAATTGTCTGCCACCACAGGTATCTAGCTAAAGAGGGCAGCACTGAGGTTTGCGATGCAAGATGGCTGCTGTCAAAAAAGCATTTTTCAAATTATCCACCACCACATTTCAAAGGTAAGTAGCTAAAGAGGGCAGCACTGTGCTCTATAGATTAAAGATGGTGGATGACAGCTGCACGAGGCTTTGTTTACCTCACGCTAGTTAGGTTAAGTTGGTAGCACTAAGGTTTAGACCCGTCAAGATGGCAGCACTGCCGATGACAGGTGACGAAAGAGGGCAGCACAGTGCTCAAAGATGGCGGATGACAGCTGTCAAAAAAGCACGTGGTTGTCAAAAAGCACGTGGCTTTGTTTACTACACGCTAGTGAGGTTAAGTTGGTACTACTGAGGTTTAGGCCCGTCAAGATGGCAGTACTGAGGTTAGCGATGCGTTGTTGTCTGTCAAAAAGCACGTGGCTTTGTTTACAAATCTGTCAAAAAGCACGTGGCTGTCAAAAACACGTGGCTTTGTTTACCTCACGCTAGTGAGGTTAAGTTGGCACTAGTGAGGTTTAGGCCCGTCAAGATGGCAGTACTGAGGTTAGCGATGCGTTGTTGTCGATGACAGCTGTGAAAAAGCACGTGGCTTTGTTTACAAATTCAAATTTCGCGCCAAAATTCAAATTTCCCGCGGGAGGTGGAGGCCTCTCCCGAGAGCCTGAGGTGGAGGTGGCGCCCGAACTGTCCAATTATACTACTAACATAATGTGCAAGTAGTACGGCGTACTACTAAGGCGTTCTCGAGAAAATCGCAAGATAACCTTTCGCGTGGAATATGTACCGGTGCTTTGGGTTCACGAGCACGAAACGGCGGCGGTCGAGTGGTTAGCTCGAAAGCGCTGGTTCATTGGATCGAGTCCCGCTTCTCGCGTTGTTTTTCAACACTGGTTATTTCTTTCAAAATGCTATTTGTTCGGGGCGTCGACCCATGTGGATCTTTTGCCCCTACAGGCACCATATTGTATGAACCCCTGCGTGTAATTGGAATGGCGGTAGTGTGGAATGGCCCCAACACCGCGGGGACGTACGAGAGTACTTACAGTCTGTCACATATATAACACTTCAAAGGTATTATAATGAAAAAAGTCTATTCTATTTGCATGGACTTTTATCGGAAATATATATATTATTAAACGTTAACGATAAATGCGAATGTATATATTTCATATATTCGCCTTCTTCATACTTATAAAGCAGTATTTACTACGTCGCTACCACATCCGTAGCGCTCCACTACTGAAAGTGCAAGCGAGCACACATTCAGTACTGTTGCTCCGTCCTCCGCTCGCCCTCCGAAACCACCGATTGGTTTCCAAGCAACAGTTGACTACCGGAGAATACCGGAGGGAGCGCTGCACTCGCACTACCGATTGCAATCATAGGAGCAACAGCTCCGTTCCCAGCTCTAGTAGCAGCAGTGGACCAGTCGAACACGTAGAATTGTGGTGATAGGGGAGCACGTTACAGAATCCAATGCTTTTGGGGACGCAAGGCTGATTGATGACAGTCTCAATGAGAATTGGAATCGTGTACATCATATCTATAGCGTGACCGATAAATATATTTATTTATCACCCATTCTTTTTGAAAGGATACGAGCTTCGACGAGAACAAAGTTTTACTCGAAAATTAAGTAATCAGAAACTTGAAATAAAACACATCTCAATAACTCTATAACTATATAATAGGTCTTAAAATATCAATCAGCATCTCAATAAGGAATTCTATAAAATTCACTTTAACGGGAAATACAAATCTTAAAGGTAAACTTTCAAAAGCTATCCGGACAACGCCGAGTACCACAGCTAGTATATATATATGCAGCAAGTTCTACGGCTTCCTTTTATTCATCCCTGCCACACCACAGTCACCACTCATCTGCATTTTCAGCAGCTGCCTAGATGGCAGATTCTCTACGTGCTGTTTACCTAGCCATTTCATAAATAATGTCAAATATTTTGGAAATTGATCGAACATTTCGCTTGGTAAATAATTCCAGTTACTAACTCCTCTTCCTATAAAGGAATATTTTCCCCAATTTGTCCTCTTGAATTCCATATTTATCTCCATATTGTAATATTTCCTACATTTTAAAACACCGCACAGGCTTATTCGTTTACTAATGCCATTCCAAGTCATCTCTCCACTGAGAGCTCGAAACATACCGCTTAGACGTGCAGCTCGTCTCCGTAGTCCCAACTCTCCCCAGTCAAAACTTTGCAATATTTTTGTAACGGTACACTTTCGAAGGAAATCGCCCAGAACAAATCGAGCTGCTTTTCTTAGGATTTCTTCTAATTCTCGAATCACGAACTCCTGGTCTTAAGAGAGGCATGTAAGTTATGCCTTTACCTTTAAATCCTCACTAACACCCCTGAATACCCTCATAAGCATGTGAAGAAATCTGAATTTTTCAATCCTCTTTATGTGATTATCCCAATGAAGATCATTCATAATAACACATATGTATATACAGTGAACACCATGAAGAATTATCACCAAATCAGCACAGCAATTTAAACTGGAATTTTTCCCCTTTGTGAAAATCACAGCCTGAAATTTCACGCCGTTTTACATCATACCGTTGCCTGCTGTCCATCTCACAATATTGTAGAAGCCTTTTTTACAGTAGCTCACTATTTTTTTACTTACTTCTTACTGTGTACAGTATAATATCAACCGAAGAAGGCCTTATATCTGATTCCGGTTTTTACTCATTTATACCAGGTGGCTCAAGAACGCCGAACTTTCTACTTACAAATGTCCCGCATGTACAAATGATGAATAGGATGTCTATCAACTGATTTTCACAGGCGCACCACTGCCAGCGGTTAGGTTACGTCAGAATATGAATAGATAAGAACCAGCCTCTCGCTCGCAGCATGTTACTCAGCGTTACAGGTCTAATGCACCCCTTGCAATAGTAAACATCGTTTTCCACCGCATATTTCTAGGCTGGTGTATGGTACAGCCGCACTATATTTGCTGTCAGCATATCGGCAATGGATAGTGTGTTCAGCAGCGACAAATACACAGACATTATTTTAATCTGGACAACCTGGTCGGAATACAGCCGAAGCTTCAAACAGACGTAGGCCAATGCCCCCTACACACGTATTTCACTGAACAGTAATAGTTTTTGTTTCATACAAGCAACTTTATTATCGAGTGGGATGTCTACACGTGTACAAATTAATATGTTATTAAATTTCCTTTTCTGCATCTTTGGCGTGTTTACAAACAGTAGCGGTGATTAGGGGGTGGGACGAGGAGGGACATTGGCACCCTCCCCCAACTTTTTGGAATAAACATTACATTTCTTCACTTTAGCCAGCTGGAACTAGGATTTTTTTTAAAAAAAAGCTATTTGTACAAGCCTTGTTGTCTTATATGCTAAATATTTCCTTTAGTTTTTAATTATTAACATAATTATTGTCGGAAATACGCACAAAATGCCGTTCATCGCGGCTAACCGATTTGTATAGCGCTGCGGCAAGTAGTGGAGACTTTGCATGTGCTGTGAGGAAGGGTAGTAGGGGTACATATTTTTTGACAAGGTCGTGGACACTGAGTTATAATCCTCCCGCCTGCCACTCACATCCGTCTGGCACTCTCTTTTAGTGCCAATTAGTTTCTTAGTGTGTATTCAAATACTAAATGATTTTAATTGCATAATCATGCCGTACTTCTATTTAATTGCATCGGGCGAGCAGGCCGTGGGGTTAGGGGCGTGCAGCTGTGAGCTTGCACGCGGGAGATAGTGGTTTCGAGTCCTACTGTTGGCAGGCCTGAATATGGTTTTCCGTGGTTTCCCATTTTCACACCAGGCAAGTGCTAGGGTTGTACCTTAAATAAGGCCACGGCCTCTTACTTTCCACACGTAGCCTTTTCCTGTTTCATCGTCGCCATAAGTCGTATCTGTGTCGGTGCGACGAAAAGCCAATTCTTCTTCTTCTTAATCTGCTTACCCTGCAGGTTGATTTTTCCTCGGACTCAGCGAGGGATCCCACCTCTACTGCCTCAAGGTCAGTGTCCTGGTGGGTGAGACATTGGGCAGGTATACAAGTGGGGAGGATCACCAGTACCTCGCCCAGGCGGCCTCACCTGGTATACTGAACAGGGGCCTTGGTGGGGGGATGGGAAGTTTTGAAGGGTTAGACAACTAAGAGGGAAAGAAGCGGCCATGGCCTTAAGTTAGGGACCATCCCGGCGTTCGCCTTGGCGAGAAGTGGGAAACCACGGAAAGCCACTTCGAGAAGGGCTGAGGTGGCAATCGAACCCACCTCTACCCAGTCGACCTCCCGGGGCTTAGTAGACCCCGTTCCAGCCCTCATACCACTTTTCGAAACATCGTGGCAGAGCCGGGAATCGAACTTCCTAAATATTTGAAATGATCAATGGCATTCAATCCTGCATGAAGTATTCCCTACAGACAAGCGACCATCTTTATATTTTGTGACATAAAATAGGACATATGAAGTAAAGGTAATACCAATCACGTTACGAAGGCCCTTGAAGATGTGGAAGGTGAAGACATCCCTACACAGAAATTTGAAGTAAAAATGATATAGTTGCAATCCTATCTGTAATTCGTGCGTTCGATGACAAGACTTTACCCAGCTCCTTTGGGCAATGACTTCCATTGCCTCTACTTATTCTTTCTGAAGGGAAATTCTGAGTGCCGTTTGAGGAATACACCGTCTGAAGAAAGAGGCAGGCTAGATATTTACTAAGTCGTATTAGACCACAGACAGTGCGGCTCATGTATGTGGAAGCTGTCCTAGATCCATCGGCTCCCCGCTTTCTTTTCGTTGTGGGTTTCCACTGCTGAAATTTTCGTCTTAAAGAGTTAGAAATATGGACTGCATTCTTGAAACTTTCCCGGGCCGCAGACCAAAATGTTACACTTTAAAACAATGTCACTGGCACTTTGGTGTCTCATAAACTTTATTAGTTACCTCCGCCGTTCGATAACGAGGTCATAGGGTGTTAATCTTCTGGCTCACGACCATGTCTAGAATTCACTTGGAGGTACCAGGAAGACGTCATCATATGCCCATAGACCGGCTCTTCGCACAGTCCGATATCCTTGTCTAGCTTGCGTGTAAATTCAATCCCATTCCATTGCACAAACCAGCTTTATTAACTTCATTAACATTATTGAGTCAATGGTAATGTACGTTATTTTGTCACCGTACACACCTCAGTAATTAGCAAGGTATAGTGATATCGGGAAAGTGTGCAGTAGTGCAATAAAATATTTACTGAAAAATATTTCATCAGTACAAGTTTTCTGAAAGATCTTGTATTTTATATCATTGTATAGTAACAACATTTGTTCGCAGACTACTAAATTGTGTATCTACATTTATAGTTGCGTGTCCCCGTATGGGCTATGAACACACAATTACCTTCTAGTCCTCTTGGGCAGTCTGGGAGCCAGCCGAAGAAGACTGCCCAGTTCATCTCCTCACCTGTGAACGGAAGTATAAACTGTTACGCCACTAAAAAGAAGAGTGAATTTTTACCTAAGTGCTGTATTTGAGGTATGAGGAGTAATTGTATCATCATCGTACGCCGAAATAAAAAAAACAATACGCTCCGGAACTCGCTTACAAGAGGTAAGCCAAAAGACAACGATCTCACGAAGCCACCACATGCCTCTTTTCAAACCCAGCCACCTGGTAGGTATTCTTCCATCAGAGTACAACTTTTAGAGTGTTACTGTCATTTTAAAGGTTTCAAATTGACTTTCAGTGTTGTTCCCATATGTAATTAAAATGTATCGTTGGTTCATACGTTTGACAAAATTTTTCATCAAACCGAACTTTATATGTAGGTGTGGAAGAAGAACATAATTTTGGGTAGATAGTGAACAGGTATGCCAGTGCTTACGTAAATGACACTTGCACGATAGTGACGGAGTATATTTCGCAGAGGAGAATCTGAGTTGTTTACTGCCACATAAGGAACTGCTCTCATGATACACAAAGGTACCCGGACACCATCAGCAGTGGTGACTCCTGCTCTTTTAGATACTGTCGAATACAAGGGAGTGGGGAGATTTGCCCAAAATTTAATATTTATGCTGGTGACTTATTCATTGTGACAGAGAAGGCTAAATTTAGAGGAAATGGCCTCCATTTAAGAGAGAATGGTATACTGAACCCTTGAACTTACCATTCCATCGTTGGTCGGTCACGGCTGCTACAGTAGAACAATTTAGAACTCTTAAATCCTGGGTCGTTGCGGGAATAAATTCGGTCACGATCTTAACCAAACGATGGAGTTCAGAAGAGAGCCTAACTACTTGAAATGAGGAGCAAAAATGTGCTTACTAACTTTTATTAAATTGAAAGAGCACGATAACATCATTAATTTAATATGCATTCTTGCAAAATAAAAAAAATATAAATTATTGGTTTTTGAATGTTCCAAACACAGTCACATTACATTCCGTCACTTTGTTTCTTGCAATGTCGAAGAGTTGCTTCGGAGAAGCTAATATGTTTGTGGACAGCGAAACTGAAAAACTGAAAAAGGGAAGACCTGAAAACCGGGCACCTATTATTCCAAACAAGAACTGAGAGTTAATCCACACGATCCGTGGAAAATCTGACTTTCAACAAGTAGAACGCCTGATTTTCTCTCAATTAAGGTTATCCACCAGTCAAATACCCTTCACGGATACGGAACACCCGCCGAATGGACCCTTAATCGAACCAAACTGACTATCAGTTGCTTTGGATAGGTTGCGAAATATTATGGGAAAGCATGGTGTTCACTACAAGTTAACAGCATCATTCACAATTGAAATAAAAAACCCACCATGTATTTGTCATTCATGACACCCTTAAGTGATAAGGTAATCCCGATGCTAAATGTGCATCACCCAAAAACAGCTGTTCGGAAGGAACCAACAACAACATGATCCGAGAGGATCTTACGTTATGTCGTTCTGAAGGAACAAAACTGCGAAATGCAGGAAACAATTACTAATCATGCATTTAGAAGAAATGCCAAACACTGAAGTTAATTAAAAGTGGAAAGTCACTTGAAAAATATTATTATCGAACCGATTTTCAGGTTACAAATGGGTTGGTTATGCTTAATAAAATTACCAGTCCACGCTAAAATTTACTACAACTTTAAGGAATTCTTTCCCTTGAAAAACAATGCTACCAGTACAGATCTCTCTATTTACTGTCTGTCCCAACACACTACTTGTAAAGTGATTACTTACTTACTTTAACTATAAATAAAATGAAAGTACGACAAGATTGAAAATAAAATAAAATACTGGCTGACGAATCGAAACCGCATTCGCACCTCAAGTCTCACTCTAATACACTGAGTGTCAATATGCACACTATCAAACGAAAACGGACGTTAAAACGAGAAAACAATAAAGTCCGTAAGTTAAATTAACATCTCGAAGTCATTAAAGCTTAACACGCACGGAGAATCACAGTAAAAACATTTAATCTATATCGAGCCGATATCCAACACTTGGACACCCCTCACTTGTCAACAGCTGTCCCGTTATCTCAATGGAGAGCTACGCATTGACCCTCTTCATAAAATCATATCGTACTGTAACTGCTACCTTCCCCCAGGCCACTTCAACAAAAAAAACAAAAGAAACATCTAAACTGAGACTTGAGTGTGTACAGCTACCATCCCAGACCTATCGTCGGGCTCACTTGAAATCTGTACACCTAACACTAATCATTATGTACATGATGCCTTCCAAATTCTATCGTTGGGCGTGACCTAGGACGTCTCATCATCAGTGACTCCAAGAATAACATGTGACGTCCTAAATCTATCGTCGGGCGTCAAAGTGGGTCGTACTACGCCTCCCTTAACATATCAGGCGAACTCGCAATTTCAAACAGACTCTGACTTTTAGTACTAAATCTGGTCAGACAAAATACGCACGACGGAACCACGTCTCTTACTATCAAATGAATGCAAGTCGAAAAATACAGTAAGTCTCTACCATTACAATACATGAACTCAAAAATAAATATACGTGACGAACGATTCTCCACCTCGAACAAAATCTCAGCCTGTGCACTGAAGTGTTAGGGAAGCAAATGAAAATTCCCTACACACATTGACCATTTAGTAGATGCCTTCAAAATAATAATCATCACTACCGTATTCGAAATTCTCAAGTCGTCTATCATCAATTCCAACTATATTATCAATGACCTCTCCAGTGAACAAATTCAATACAACCCAACCATGGGTCCAAAGTGCTCTTTGATCCTTGAGGTCGCTCATTATCTTATTATCCATACGGGCTTTCCGTAACCAAAAATCACTGGATGTGTACTACCCAGACTTTAACATTTTACTAGAGTCGTTTTCACTTGGAATCTTTCTATAAATTTTACGATGCTTCACACCATAGTCGTCTCAAATTCGGATTGATTGCGGAAAACAATACAGCCTGCCTCAACACAGCCTGTTTCCTAAATACTTCCTCTACAAAAATATAGCTTGTCTCAACATTCTTCCTCCTCGCTTTATTCCAGCGGTATCTCTCTCATCTCCACATACATATAAATTCGTCGCTCTCAATTCCTTTTCCTTCAATACCCTTTTTCATACTTCGATCCCCTGGTGAAAACGACAACCATTATTAAACACATCTCTTACTTTACTATTATTACGACTTTCGAACCTCGAGAGTCCAAGAGCACCCAACGACTTTTCGTATTATTGATATACACGATGTCTCAAAATTTCCTTCCCATTAATGACTGTGACTCTAACAAATTTCACCGAAATCATCTAAATATGCCTGCGATCCTTGTAAAAATATACTGGTTAAATGCACTTTAACATAGAAAAATTTCCTTATCCCGCGGTAGACATTATTATTATTATTATTATTATTATTATTATTATTATTATTATTATTATTATTATTATTATTATTATTATTATTATCGACCAACATTTCTGAATTCAACTGACATCTGAGATTAAGATATTCGCCATGACAAATTTACACTTATAACGTTCCAACAATCCACACTTTGGACGATATCTCATCGAACATTCAACACAAAATTTTAGGCGTCGCATTTACCGTTCTTGACATGAACTTTACACACTGAAATTTTCACACGCTGACCAAAAATTACAACGCCTTTCGCCTGATAATTACGAATATCAACCCGACAATCATCTGGAAAAGTTGGTTAGGACAGACAGTAACTAACTAACTACAACATAATATAAAATAGACAGACCTGCACAATGGTGACATTCCCAGCATTCTGGTTACATCGTCAGCAGCTAACCTCGGGCTTAGCCACTCATTTTCACAGATGACATTTCATTTCCAAAATCTCACTTATCAACACTACCCTTCACACACACACGAGATTAAAATTACCATATAAATAATGCACTTTCTCTGTAACTTGCACCACGAACTTCCCTCGTCCTGCAGTCGACTACAACTGTCCGATGCGTTCCCAGAGTGGTTTCTCTCTCCGTTGTTTCAATAAAAACAGGTGTTCGGCCGATAAGGGAGCAGAACTACTTTGAATAGCTTCCCCCAAGACTCTGCTTCACTTTCAAATGTACACAAGATGATACAAATAAAACCTGCTGCGTATATTTCAACCAGCCTACACCTTCCAAATTCGTCGGCAAACGTTCAGAACTTTCCCAATCACTTTTTCTTCTTAACCAAGTATATGGACCTTAGCCACGGACATGTATTTAATTATTGTCGGTCAATCTGGCGCGAATTTCCAATGGCGACGGGCGCAAGCTCCCGCGGCTTCAAGTTCCAGATCGACACTGAAAAATCTACGGTGGGGGGGTTTCTTTTATAATTTCAGGAGGGACGCTATCCCCTCTATGAGGCTTGGTTGTGTAATCTGCCAATTTTGCGTCTAATAGACCAATTTCGATAAGACTTGTCCCAGAACTCCGGACAGACTTGCACTTATGTTAGGTGTTAATTTTATAATTTTTCTACACTCACAGCAGGAGAAATAAATTGTTTCTGCCCGTGCGTTTCGCGCGTTTTCTTCTTGCCCTGACCTTGGCACGTGTAGCTAGTTCGCTGGTCTCACGCTAACATGTACTTAGGCTTAACTGCCTTTAAGTTTTCCCTGGTGTCACTAACTTCACGGAGGGTGTACGAATAATTTTGCTTATTTATTTCTTTCTTTACTATATTGTCAAAGTCCCTCGTTGTGCAGAATTCCATGAATTTAGAGAATTGTCGGGCACTCGAGTCCCACCGAGGTGTCCCGGCAATTCACGAGCTCGCCGTGAGTAAGAAACTTCCCACGCGACATCGGGGCTCGTAGGAGCGCAACATGGCTGCCTTCAAACATAAAAGTACTTTCTTAATACCAAATAAATATTTGAGAAAAAAAAATTTCTCACCGTAGAATTATGGGTTCAATACGCAGCTAAATCTATTACTGGATTAAAGCAGTTTCTTTCTCAAGCTCAGTCCATCTGAATTTCTGCATGAACGAATTATTACCTGACATTGTCCGAAGCGTGCACCAAGCAAGATCACATTCCTAGCGAAAAGTGAACTGTTATTCGTGGTAAGTAGCTGACCTTACGGTTGAAGGAGCGCGAAGAGGAACCTTGCTTACCTCGTCCCATATGCTTAACAAAATCTGTCTTATTTGCTCTGCGTTTCCTGACATTCTCATATTCGTCCTGTAACTTAATTCAATTCATCATTCTTCAAACACATCGTTTTACCTTCGGTTATTTCACTCTGTAACTGCATATTTAATCTTTGCCACTTTTGCCTTTGATTAATCTTTTCGTCTTCCTCGTCGAGTTTTCGTGCGTTGCATTTAAAAACAATTGATTTAACACACGAATTTCATACAGCCTTTGATGATCTAGAATTGAAATAAATGACGTGGTATATGATAGCAGGCGGGCAGAGGATGAAGTCCTTTCGAATAGCACCAAGGGATCCGCTGAAGGAGTTACGTCCCCATCCGATTGACGAATCACCATCAACAGCGTCATATGTCTTTACGCCACACGAGCAGTGCGTACAGGGTTGTAATTTATTACAGGCTTTTTGGCACACAACCTTACCAGCCAACATTCTGATGGTAAAATTAATCTCGACGAATGTGACGCGAAATGTCGGAGCACAGTCTCATACAATATATACAATACCAAACAGTCTGGTTTACTGCTTGCTTAGAGATACTGTGATTTCATGTGCCAGAATAGAGGAAATTATTCATCCAGTTCACTGAAAGAGAGTATATTTCACAGAACAATTCATATATGATTGTTCTTGTAACCCATACCTTGTACCTGTTTAAGCCTGTCAAACATTACCGTTCTCTCAATAAATCTGTGGAAAGCAACAGAATTCGGACATATTTCTACATCATGCCGATAGATACAGCTGTGTACCAAATGGTGATGAGGCTGTAACTCCGCTTATTGAAACAAAAGTCTTGGTCGTGAGAGGTGAATTGTACTTTTGTCGTAAAGTAGACACAACGGTCTATAACTGGTACCAGTTTCAGCTGTTGAAAATTCCCGTTTTCTCAATATGATTGAATGACAGACAGAGTGGGGTTTTTCTAGATATACTGATAGACGCCCTCACCCTATAGGAGCTCTGCAAAGAGGTTTGCAATTTATTTATCCCGAGCTTTTCGCACGCATTCTAGTGATTAGCAATTGTATATCACCACGTCCCTAACTTTGGGGCAAAAATTCTGTTAGTAAACATACTTCCAAGCAATGGGATTCGAACCGGATAACACCGGCGTCAGAAACTTAATTTAACGCTGTAACGACTACCGCCACAGACAGACCGTTTGATTTAGTGTTTGTCGATTGACGTGATGGTTTTCATACCCCTAAATGGAAAAAAAGTATTTATTTTACTGAAAGATGGAATTTTTCACTAAACAGTATGATCGCCACATTGCATTATTCTTATAACCAATACCTGGTACCAGTTGGAAGGCAAGAGAAGTCAAGATGTACGTAGTTCCAACTCATGCCGATACATTTAGCTGTGTACCTACGTCATCATGGCGACCTTCGCTGACAAAAACCAACGTTTCTTTAAAAAAGTACAAAAGTCGTGTTCGTGAGTGGTTCATTGTATGTTTCTATAGAAATCTAACTGGTACCAATTGCAGCTGTTCAAACTTTCTCGTTTACTCACATCGCTGCGAATGACAGACATCATTAAGCATTTTATAAATGTCCGCCTCTGTGATGTAGCTGTTAACATGATAAGCTTCGGAGACCCGGGTTGATTCCCAGCTCTGCCACAAAATTTGAAAAAATGGTACGAGAGCTGTAACGGCATCCACTCAGCCTCGGGAGGTCAACTGAGTAGAGAGGTGTTCGATTCCATCCCAAGTCATCCTGGTTTTCCGTGGTACTCCAGTTCTTCTCTAGGCAAACGCCGGGATTGTATCAATCGTAAGGCCATGGCCACTTCCTTCCCTGTTCCTTTTCTATCCCTTCCAATCCTCCCATCCTCCCCACAAGGCCCCTGCTCAGCATAGCAGGTGAGGCCGTCTGAGCGAGGTTCTGGTCCTCGTTACAGTTGTATCCCCGACCCAAAGTCTAATGCTCCAGGAAACTGCCCTTTAGGCGGTAGTGGTGGGATCTTTCGCTGAGTCCGAGGGAAACACCAACCCTGGAGGGTAAACAGATTAAGAAAGAAAGAAAGAAAGAAAGAAAAAAGAACAAAAGAATGACAGAAAGAAAGAAAGAAAGAAAGAAAGAAAGAAAGAAAGAAAGAAAGAAAGAAAGGAAGTCATATATAGATATCATGTGGTATCAGGGCTAAGGGAAATGTGTACTATGTTTTATGGGAGGTAACTTTATAAGTAAGAGATCTACATTCTATGTCTCGAAAAGACAAAATTTTCCCCAATTAACAGCGTTCTGTATTAGGAGACGATGACGTCAGGACGAAGAAAGCGGCATTATCTACTGACGAAAAGTGACGTTAGTACTACGTGATTTGAAGAATTGGGGCTGGATTAAGTCATCACTCGGAAAATTTAATTCAGCAAGAAGGAGAACTATAGATATCATTATAAAAACATAGCGAATGATTAGAAGTAACGGGGATAGAACAACTTTACTTATGACCTAGGTATTTACATAGAGTATTTTGGTGAAGTAAATTATTTCGTAACAAGTTAACCGTTCTTTATATATAGATTTATTAAACACACTGTGTACTTTTAACAAATAATGGTTATAAGGTCCCTTGAAAGTTATCATCGTTTGCATAGAAATTCAGGGAATTTATCCTCTCCTTACAATCAATCAAGTGGTACTGAGGGCAATACAAGCCACAGAGCGTACAGGAACACTGGGTTGAAGCATGATGGTAACCTCGTTGGTGACAAATTTTGTGGTGAAAGCCATGCGCTGCAGTCCGCGTGAAGACATGTCGGAGTTCAAAGTTCGAATCTTTCCATACATCTGTGTTCATTGCAGGAGTTTCATAGAAGTCTGGATGTATTGCTGCAAGCTTTTGCTGTCTTTGTTCGATGTGGGCCTCATACGCTGGGGTGGATTCTAGATTATTGCTTATCATTACCTCCCTTATGAAAAAGTCGTGTCTACCAATTTGTACACTAACCGTGTCCGAACTGTTCTGTGTAGCCGTAATGCTCTGTTCAAGTAGGTGGCTCTCACAGCTTCCAGTTTCCCCAGGTTGGCCATAGTTTGGTGCGTCCATATTTTGCTGATGGCATAGCAGGCTATTGGAGCTATCTTAATGTTAAAGAGAATGAGGGCGGTTCTTACTAATCGTTTCTCATTGCTCTTTATTTCAAATATGGATTTGATCGCTGCAGTGCAACGTTCCTCTATGTGTTTAGTAAACGTCTTCCCAGTTACTTGCAAGGTTAAGCCTAAATAACGATACGAGTTTACCAGCTCTAGTTTGTTATTGCCGTACTCAAAGACATCTTCTGTAGAGATATTTCCTACTCGCCTAAATTTCATAACTTTTGTCTTGCTGGTATTTATCTTTAGAACATTTCTCAAAGACCATTCGTTTAGCTTATTGAGTCCTTGCTGCAGGGATTTTCAGTTTTTCTGATAGCAATATCATGTCATCAGTGTACAGGAACATTGCAGTATCTTCCGAGGCCAACTCACTGATGACATCGTGAGTCAACAGATTAAAAAGCATTGGGCTCAGAGGGTCTACGCCATTAGTTTTAGTATATCTATCTAGCTTCTATCTTCTATATATATCAAATAAGAGTTTTGTCTGTACATTACTCAGAATTTAAAAAGAATGGTATTTCTGTATCGGTCATGTCCACAGTAACCAGGAAATGCACTTTTTACTTTTCCGTAATTTCTGTCTGTCTGTCTGTCTGTATGTATGTATGTATGTACACTCATAACTAGAAAACGGCCAAACAGAATTTAATGAAAATCGGTATGCAAAGTCGGGGAATAAGTCGCTACAATCTAGGCTATAAATAATTTTATTCACGCTGATAGAAATGGTAGTTTATGGGAAGGCCTAAGATGTAAGTTTCAAATATTTATGTGTTTAGTAGTCCTATCTTCATAAAAATTGGTATGCAAAGTCGAGAAAAACCTCGCTACAATCTAGCCTATGAAAAATTTTATTCACGCTGAGTGAAATGGTAGTTTAGGGAAAGGCCTAAAATTTCATTTTTAAATATTTACGTTATTAGTGGTTCGATTTCATTCAAAATTGGTATCCAAAGTCGGAGAATGAGCCACTACAATTTAAGCTGTAAGTAATTTTATTTACGCTGAGTTAAATAGTAGTTTAGGGAAAGGCCTAAATGTAATTCTCAAATATGCAAATTATTAGTTGTCTTATCAATAAATACTACATAACCAAAGTTATAGAGAATTAAATTTCCGACCATTTATATCTTATACATTTTTACCGTACCGGCTATAACATAGATATGCATGAATTTGTATTTTTGTTGCTAAGTCCATATCAACACCGAGCCACGAGAAAATGAGTTAACAGAATTTAATTAAAATCGGTATATATCAATCAATCAATCAATACTGATCTGCATTTAGGGCAGTCGCCCAGGTGGCAGATTCCCTATCTGTTGCTTTCCTAGCCTTTTCCGAAATGATTTCAAAGAAATTGGAAATTTATTGAACATCTCCCTTGGTAAGTTATTCCAATCCCTAACTTCCCTTCCTATAAATGAACATTTGCCCCAGTTTGTCCTCTTGAATTCCAACTTTATCTTCATATTGTGATCTTTCCTACTTTTATAGACGCCATTCAAACCTATTCGTCTACTAATGTCATTCCACGCCATCTCTCCGCTGACAGCTCGGAACATACCACTTAGTCGAGCAGCTCTTCTTCTTTCTCTCAATTCTTCCCAACCCAAACATTGCAACATTTTTGTAACGCTACTCTTTTGTCTGAAATCACCCAGAACAAATCGAGCTGCTTTTCTTTGGATTTTTTCCAGTTCTTGAATCAGGTAATCCTGGTGAGGGTCCCATACACTGGAACCATACTCTAGTTGGCGTCTTACCAGAGACTTATATGCACTCTCCTTTACATCCTTACTACAACCCCTAAACACCCTCATAACCATGTGCAGAGATCGGTACCCTTTATTTACAATCCCATTTATGTGATTACCCCAGTGAAGATCTTTCCTTATATTAACACCTAGATACTTACAATGATCCCCAAAAGGAACTTTCACCCCATCAACGCAGTAATTAAAACTGAGAGGACTTTTCCTATTTGTGAAACTCACAACCTGACTTTTAGCCCCGTTTATCAACATACCATTGCCTGCTGTCCATCTCACAATATTTTCGAGGTCACGTTGCAGTTGCTCACAATCTTGTAACTTATTTATCACTCTATAGAGAATAACATCATCCGCAAAAAGCCTTACCTCCGATTCCACTCCTTTACTCATATCATTTATATATATAAGAAAACATAAATGTCCAGTAATACTGCCTTGAGGAAATCCCCTCTTAATTATTACAGGATCAGATAAAGCTCCGCCTACTCTAATTCCCTGAGATCTACATTCTAGAAATATAGCAACCCATTCAGTCACTCTTTTGTCTAGTCCAATTGCACTAATTTTTGCCTATAGTCTCCCATGATCCACCCTATCAAATGCTTTAGACATGTCAATCGCGATACAGTCCATTTGACCTCCAGAATCCAAGATATCTGCTATATCTTGCTGGAATCCTACAAGTTGAGCTTCAGTGGAATAACCTTTCCTAAAACCGAATTGCCTTCTATCGAACCAGTTATTAATTTCACAAACATGTCTAATATAATCAGAAAGAATAAATACTACATAACCAAAGTTATAGAGAATTAAATTTCCGACCATTTATATCTTATACATTTTTACCGTACCGGCTATAACATAGATATTCATGAATTTGTATTTTTGTTGCTAAGTCCATATCAACACCGAGCCACGAGAAAATGAGTTAACAGAATTTAATTAAAATCGGTATATATCAATCAATCAATCAATCAATCAATCAATCAATCAATCAATCAATCAATCAATCAATCAATCAATCAATCAATCAATCAATCAATCAATCAATCAATCAATCAATCAATCAATCAATCAATCAATCAATCAATCAATCAATCAATCAATCAATCAATCAATCAATCAATCGGGGAATAAGAAACTACAGTCTAAACTATAAACAATTTTATTCGTCCTTTATAAAATTGTAGTTTAGGGGAAGATGCCTAAAATGTAATGTTTAAATAACAATGTTATTGGTCCTATCGAAAAGTACTATATAAAAAAGTTATAGAGAAAACAATATCCGATCATTTATCTTTTATTTAGCTTTATCGTACCGACTATGATAACAGTGGTACTTCAGAGTCGGAAGAAAACGAAATGTGAAGGCCTATAATATCGAAAGTGCATAACATTGATCAACAATAACATTACATTGACCATTGTTTATTGTGATGTTCTTTGTCTCTTATGCTGCCTCTCAACTCCGATAGATGGTATTACTGCTGCGTACCGTGTATAACAGCTTAACTGAATATTGGCGGGAAATAGCCGGGGAGTTAGAAAACTTTATTCTTTAGCCTGCCATTCCTTTGGTTCATACATTTTCTGATACAAGAGGTACGTACACACTGGATCACCATAGTATTCCAGCTATTCGATACCTACTCTGACGCGCTGTTTTGAATGAGCAGTGTGCATACTTAAGGCAGAGCCTCACTTCGTGGTGGTGGTGGTAGTAGTAATAGTAGCATTGCCTGGTCTAGAATAACAATTTAGGCATTTTCCAAATTATAGCACCACAATATTCACTAAATAACTCAAAATTCAACTCTGAAAAGAGCAGTTTCTTTAAAAAAACTTCTTTCTCTTCACTTTTATTAAATTCCACATTCAATTTATTCCAAACTAGCAGTGAAGAGGGGGTTTCTCTTCTGGCTTGGAGGAAAAATTTGCCTGCAAGTCAGATAGATTTTTCCGCCGCCAGTGTAGTGAACTGATATTTTCCGACTCATCGGGTACTCCTAGGAAACAGAATAGTAATTGGGCTTAGTTTTTGCCCTGGGAGTCTCCACTGTTCGACCCTCTCCCCGCCGAAAAAAGCCGAAGAGTGTTCACGGATCACGACTGTCTGTGGTTTGGTCATTACAGGTCTGGAACTTTGGACTGTTAGATCGGCAGCGTAGTCCTGTTCGTTAAAAGTGAGAAGATGTGTGGTATTTCATTTGAACGAGTATTTCGTAAGCATTGCTTTTAATCGCGCCATTCCTATTGACGTCATTGTATGTTCATTTCAGTTGGGAAAAAACTAGGACAGTCTTTCTGAGGATGTAAAAAGGCATTATAATGAAAACATCCCAACCTGATTGTGACTGATGGTATGAAATTGGGTCTACCATAACAGTGAAAATTCCCTCAGTCTTCATATGAGAAAATATGTTTGGTGAACTCCCGTCGCGTTTCTAGGGTAACGTTAAGAGCTATACAATTTAAGACAGTCTTGCTCAGAACGTGTACACTACCTAACCTAGAATTCTGTGTACAATGTAGAATTCCGTAGCGAAGCACGGGTACATCAGCTAGTATTCCAATAAGTGCAATTGTGGATTCCCTGGTCCTAAGATAAAGATAGTTTCCTACATAGAATGGTTCTGTTAACTCCATCGAACGCTTTAGTATAATCCACGAAGATAGCGTAAACGAAGCCTCCAGTTATGCTCGTAGCATCCCATATGACGCTAAGTACCCTCTCAATTGCTTGTATTGTTGATCTACCGACAGTAAATCCATATTGTTCTTCTGATACGTACATCATGGCTTGTGGTAGGATGCGATCTAATATTAACTTGCTAAATACTTTAAAAGGAGCACATTCGCGGGCTATCCCACGATAAGAATCTGGTGAGTCCTTTGGCCCTTTCCATTTATATAGCACCTGGATTGTAGATTCCCTCCACCTCCTAGGGATTTTCCTCTGTACGATGCATTCATTGAATATTGCTGTCCATATAACTGCAGTTAGAGAAACTGATTATTTTAGAAGCTCGTTTGTGAGGTTGTCCGGACCTGGCGCTTTTCCTTGTTTACATCCTTGAAATGCATTCCATACTTCTTCCACTGTGATTGGCACGATTGGATCCTGCTTCGAGGTTCGAGTCTGTATATCGGCTATTTGGGACCTTTGATATATACTTGAAAAATGCTCCTCCCATATTTTCATCTGTATAGTGGGATTCACTTTCGTTCCGTAGGGTTGAAGTGTTCCATATGGTTTTGATTCTGCGACTGCTATTGTCTCCAGCTCTTGCTTTACAATGAAGTGCTTTAGAACACAGGTTAACTGAAGGAAACGCCAAAAAATCGCATCTCCTAAAATAGGGGGCAATCTGTATCCACATTTGTCGTAAGGCGAACCAAAAAATACTCAGGACAGTGCTAGAAATTCACACCCTCGCCCCCATCAGGACAGCAGTTCAATTCAATTCTAAAGGAGGACGATATTTGTTGCAAATCGAACCATATAATACTCAAGACAGCACTTGAAACTCGTGTTCAAAAAAGAGACCAAATAAAAATCTGTTCAAAGGAGAACAGTACTTTATTTTATAATAAGGTGGGCAGTAAATTTCTAAAGACTGCGCCATGAACTTATATTCGGAACACAGAGCAATTCAGATCAGCACAGGGAAAATTAGGGCGAACCATAAACAAAGAATTTAACAGAAACAATGACGATTGTGCGATTGGTAAAGTAAAATATTGGACATCTTCACATAATACACTTCGCAGTACAGGGCAACATGATATATAGTATATGAATTGTTCATAAATATTGTTAACTTTTCACCGTAATAGCACTTTTTAAGACACAACTTTTTATGAATAAATAAAAACTTATCTGATCATTCAGGACAATTCAGAAACTTGTATCATAGCTCCTTCTTTTCACCACATATTGTACATCTCCAAAAATACTTCATGGTTAGGAAAATACATAAAACTACCTAAACCACTGACGTCGTAATGTAAGTCTGATGAATTGAATTCTGTACATATGGGTTTATACTGTCCCCTTTAAATTTGGTATATAAGGAATATTTGTAATATCTACGGGTGTAAGAATATTATTTCATTAGCAACAGAGGAAATTTTTCCCAACTCCGTGTTACAGAAAGAAGAGCTCGCTCGAAACCGGATTTTCCAAGCGAGGGGTGAGCTGCTACATCGTGACCTACTGGGAGAAACCAAGGCCGCCCGATCAATACGAGCAAGGCCGCTCTACACCTGAAAGTATTTTAATAAAATGTAACAGCCTATCAGGTGCAAGTTATTGACCAATTACAGACGATTACGGCGACACACCCTCATCTTAAGATAATTATATATCGGTGCTTCCCGAAGGAACTGCCTCTTTTGATTTGGGCCTCTTTTTGTTTTGAGTCTTCTTGGATGATTGTCTTGGAAATTCTACGCTGACATTCACGTCGCAGACACTCTTGAGTTCGATCACTTGGCAGAACAGACTCATTACACATCCTAGATCTACGAGTTTAGCAGATTTACGGAAGAAGTTATGTATTATTCAGAAATATCATTCATCGTGTGTGTGTACTGGGTACATCTTAAAATTTATTTGTCAGTTCCAGCTTCTACTACTTGGGAAGAGACAAGAGGAATAAATTCTACGTGCAGATCGAGACAATTGAAGATGCCACTACATCGGGAAGAGGAAGCCTACTACTGTTCCATGTTCATCATCGCAGCTACAGTGGTATTTTAAAATGGAAGGCAATTTCCGACATGGAGGAGATGACGACTGGCGGTGGGTGACCTAGCTCATGTCCAGGGTCATTGGCCGAAATCCAGTTTCATAAATCATTTAAGTACAATGTTATAATATCTATCTATTCATCTTTGTAAACACAATATAGACATTACGCTTCCTTACTCATTTGGCATAATTTTCTTCTAGTCTTGCAGTTGTTTGACATTTCATTTCTTCTTTCCATGGTGTAAGGTAGTTAGTTATCGAGTGTGAATGATTATTGGTTCCTATTAAATAGTTAGTGATGTGTAAGTGTCTTCGATATTTATTCTGACTGTCCCATTCAACAGTATAGGAGTAATTTAAAAATAATTGACCTCTCCGATAATAATACATTAATTTTGAAAAAAATTATAATTATTATTTTTGAAGTCATGTGGGACAGATTATCGGTACGTTTTATTACGTCGAAGTTTCTCTAGACGTTATTACGGTCTTTAGGTGGATTTCAAGCGTGTTAGTGTCATCTGGTAACTTTATCGAACCTTAGCTTACGCGAATTTGTGATCTCGCACATTTAATAATAATAATAATGAAAATAATTGAACTTCATCACGGGTTACATAAGGAAATAAGGGTCATGAGTGTAAATATTGTTTATTCTTATGTGAAATATTAATATGTGCTCTAGTAGGATAAATGCGAGTCTGGAAGACGGTCGAATCTTGACGGATTATTTATTGTATTTATGGACTTGGGAATGGATCAGTTATTATGTGTTTGACTTGTGAATCCATTTATTGAGTCTCATGTGAAGAGAATATGTTGTTGAACATAATTTCTTCGAGTGGAGCACGTGTTAGTTGATAGCCATGGTACTTAAATAATTATAATGTCGTGACTCATGAACCATAAACGTGTACGTCTATATTTGACCTGCGTTATGTGCGTTTCTGTAACGATAATTTTCCGATGATATCTATAACTGATATTCTCACGAACATCGTTGTTGAACCTAGTTTCTTCATTTAAGTGATAATCCTCACATCATCACATTCCTAGTTGTTGTAATGGTATTTCTTTACCAGATACCGTCACCAGAAATTTTCTATAACATAGATTAAAATTAAAAAAATAATAATCATGGAGTAGGAATCGCCATAAATATTATAAACTGTTACCGTGTACCCTAGTGTGAATGTTGTATGTGTGGTTAGTCATTATTTCTATGGATTGTGATATTTCTTATGATTACAATTTGACTCGATCACTTGTTCGTTGCGTGTGTTTTGATTAAAATATCGTTATTTGTGTTGCTCCCATTTGTTGAGAAGTGAATCTTTAGTGGATTTTATTCCAAAATTAGATAGAGAAGGGTTTAATGTCAAAAAAAATGAATAAGCAAGGGTCATGTCCGTAGACAGGGGTGTCACGAATAATTTATTGTAAAACCTACAAAGCTAAAAATTCTCAATGAGTGTAATATCGAAGAAGGATATTGCGTTAATTTATGTAATTATTATGGAAAATTTTGAGATAATAATTATGGAGAATTTTTCATTTATAAATTTAAATCTCAGAAAGACATGTTGAATGGAATTTCGACAGGAAAATTTTATTTTAAATTTTTCTCATTTCAATCTAGTGGAATTAAGTTAATTTAAAACATTAAACAGGAAGGGATAATTTAATCGCTGACAAGAAATGAATCAGGAAATTATTTATTAAAATTTTAAATTTGTAAACAAGCCTGGTAACATTAGAAAAAGGTCTTCTCATAAAATTACGTTTATTAATTTATTACATCAGATATGGGATAATACTCGTCTGTGTATTTCCAGAAATTATGTCACCAGAATTATGGGAAGAATATTTACGTTGTACCGAAAATACGGACAGAGAAGATAAAATAAATTCCAAGATTTTGTTCAATTTAAATTTGTTGTTAAGAGTGCTTAGTTATAATAAATGTTAAAACCTAATATTTAATGTTGATTTTATTGTCGCTAGTCCTTATTTATATTCCCGCCCTAAAACGTTTTGCAAAGCCAGAAAACGAACGGTCTACGACTGAGACTCTCGTTCTCCGGCTGAGTAGCCAGATAATATGGGTGTAGTACCATGTCCTAAATCCTGTAAGAATTGCACCTTTATTCTTCTTTACGATCCACCGTCCGTTCGGATTTGTTATTACAATTCTTGTTCTTTCTAACAAATCTTCTGGATGAGAAACCAGGCAGATTTTCTAAAAATATTTACAATAACTTGCTTGAAATTTTTTAGTGTTAGCGATATTAGTCACTGTTATTTAAGGCAGCTTCAAAGATTTGAACATTTGTGAAACAGTGATCTCACTAATAACGTCCAGTAGGAAAACATCACCCTGTCCGTTTTCATGGTAGGATTTAAGTTATAACCTGACCATTGTCCAGTAAAGCGATGTGGATGTTGTTTTCAGGCTTCATCAGGCTACTCTTATTCATCCTCTGTACCTTGATTCTGGGACTTCAGGCCAGCTCAGAACAGTGTGACCGATCTCCAAGTTTGAAATATTCGTTTTTATGTGGAGAAATGTGTCAGGTGATCGGCCTGGAGCGGTGAGTTTACAGGCAGTTGGTGACTCCACGGAAAATGTAGAGGATATCTGGCTGTTAATGAAATGATAGTGTTTGATACGTATTATCTAGAAATAAAGTCAACATCTTCAATATTGAGCCCTAATTGGCTTTAACAAAGAGGTAATTAATTTATTGTAAATAACATTATTATCGATAATATTAAATATGGAATATGGAGTATATAGCAAGCATTTGGCAGGGATTTTCTTAAGAAAAGAAGTTTGATCACTACGATCATTGATATAGGACTTAAAAATATGTTTTCGAAAACTTTCGTGTTGAGCTTGGCCTTGTATGGAAGTGAATCATGGACAATAACTAGCTCGGAGGTAAAGAGTAAAAAATCTTTTGAAATGTGGTGTTACAGAAGAATGCTCTGGGTGAGATTGGTAGATCAAAATACTTATGAAGAGCTAATAAATCGAATTGGTGAGAGGTGATCGATTTTCATAAATTTGATAAGAAGAAGGATGATCAGACATACCGGTAACTATAATCCCTAGACTTGGCCAGTTGGTTTTCGAGGTAAATGTAGGCTTTTAGATGGTACGAGTTGTCCAAGATTTGAATGTGACAAGCTGATCAGAGCAGATGTAGGCTGTAGTTAGGTAGAAATGAAACGTTTAGCACACGAGATGTTGGCATGGAGTGTTGCGTAAAACCAGACTATGGGCCTATGACCCAAAAACTAAAAGGCACGGCGGACTACTTGCGCCCCTGTAAAATAGAATACTAATGGGAGATTAGGAAATAGATTTTCTAAAAGAAAGGAAAGGATTGTACTTTTCCAGTCACAGTGAAAAATCATAACGCACAGGTTCGGGAAACATTTCCATTCCCCAAAGATAATGCACATTCTCGGAAAAAATATTGAACCCTTTTCTGAGATTTTGGAAGACAAGTGCCTTGGAAATTGATTTCTGTGTCTTTTTGGAGGCTAAAATGAAAATTTTCACGCTAACCCGGAAAGAAAAATGCGGACGTTTATGTCCAATGAATACTAGTGTCACTTCGATATCTGAGTAGTGGTTGCTTTGAAACCGAATTGGGACTCTAATTGTGCAATCGACATAGCGGCAATGTAAAATAATATATAAACATTGGAAGTAAAGAGAGCGTGTTATGTGATCCGGGAAGTCTTGACATAAAAAGTGTCTACATTACGGAGAATATGTCGGCTGGTATTACAAAGTAATTAGTCAGAATAGGGTTAGTTACTTTTGTTATTAGGAAAGTTAAAATGTGTTTGGAAATTTTGGACATTAGAATTATAAGTCAGTAACTATCATAGATATGAAAGTTACTAAGACACTGTTATTAAAAGCTTAACTTATCGTCGGAAGGTTAATGAGAAAATGGTGAAATCGTGTATTCGTTTTCGAGTACCGAGTTCCGAATAGGCCTACATTGAGACAAGGTCAGTGATAGTGAACAGTTCAGGAATTTTCCCCATCCTGACGAACTTGTCGGGAGTCTTGGAGCTTTGAACTCTGAAAATATTTGGCTTACCTTCAGAGACTTATAGACGTTTGATTGATAATTTATACGCTTAAATTAAATTTTTCAGCTATCAAAGATACAACCTAAATAGACCTTGCCAGTCGGATATCGATAACTTAATCTGTCTTTAGTACATGAGCTAACATTACATCACTGGAGTGCAGAGTACCACTGCGAGCAAGACAAAAGGCGGCGAATGTCTAGGTACAAACGAAGTGCAATGGACTGTGGACTCTCGCCGAAATGAACCAAGGACATTGTTGCCATACCGTTCTCCAACTTACTTCCAAGGAGTCCTTCGTCTGTCAAATGAAAGCAGGACACCGTTGCTCCTATAGGTCCGAGCCTTGATTAAAATATTCTGAACTTGGTAAAATTCTGTGCAGCAAGGTGCATACGTACCACAATAAAATCCCATTGACTCTCTCCCTTCTAACGGGCTAGGGACCATCGTTGTATAGTCCTGCCCCCTGAACAAAAGGAGGGCCTTGTCTCATAATAAGTCCGTAGTGCCCAATCCTATTCCATAGCAAATTGTATCCTGACTCTCAGCACCACTTAGTAGGCCACTCAGCTTTGCCCATGGTTCACGAACTGGGAATTAACTCCACTAATCCAGACCACGAAGCAACGACAGTTAATAAGTTACATAATTATTCAAGAGAAAGATTTACGTATCACGTATGAGGCATATCTTAGTGTTTCAGGAAAGAACGAATTGTACAAACCTTCAGTTTAGTTCTTCGAAAATCTTAAGTAGTTTTAAGGAACATCCAGCCAGGGAGCGACCAGCAATGCAGCTCTCTTCAGAACACATGGTGCTTTCCAACTACTGCCAATATATTAAGTAATTTGGGAATAACTTTTTGTAATAATGAAGTATGAATATGATAACATTATTAGAGTATTTTAGATACCATACACGTAGATCCTTGTAGCCTAATCACTTTCTCTCATATTGGATTTGAGGTTCCACAAATTTACAAACTTTCTGAATTGAACTTCATTCTCAATAATTTTTCGTAAGATTCTGATTCCTCGATTAGCGGCTCGTTATTGAGTAAGATCTTCATCATGTTTTTGAATTCATGGTAGAGTCCATCAACTTCTTTTGCAGCATCGTATTTTTCTTTTTTCTGAGACGTCGAAAAATCATGGCAATACCAAATGAAGCAGCTAATTCGTATCTTCGACGTCCGCAATTTTCCTCAAATATCTTATCAAGGGAACACTTGTGTTCAAATCCCGGTAGATTCTGCGTTGTGATTTCAATTTCGAAAATTACGTGGCCCGGCCGAAATAAAAATGATGCTGAGTGGCTCCAGCAACCAGAGAAACAGTTGGGATAAGCGGAAGAAACTCTTACCCTGCCAAAGAACTGTACAAGCGCCCTTACAAGGAAGTGGAGCAATAAGTTGTACCATCACGTGGGGGCCGTCCAAGCTATTGTACGAGTGTACTCCTCTCTGCGTAGCTTTGCAGTAGTAGGCTGCAAACTTTACGATATGTCCTCAGCATGCATTAGGAAACAATATTCAAATTTCACACAAATTATACACAATGATTTTTATTATGAATTATTAGATTGCTAGATGGTATGTCGTATCAAAAACAATTAATATAAACTGATACATATAGAATATTGTGATATTACAGATTAGATACAGACTGTCTCAAATTTTAACTGCTTAGAAGTCCGACTCGTTGGCTGAACGATCAGCGTACTGGCCTTCGGTTCAGAGGTCCCGGGTTCGATTCCCGGCCGTGTCGGGAATTTTAACCTTAATTGATTAATTCCAATGGCAGGGGGGCTGGATATATGTGTCGTCTTCATCATCATTTCATCCTCATCACGACGCGCAGGTCGCCTACGGGAGTCAAATAGAAAGACCTGCACCTAGCGAGCCCAACCCGTCCTGGGATATCCCAACACTAGAAGCCATACGACATTTCATTTTTACCGCTTAGAAGGGTGGTATGAGTGGTAGTGAAGCCGAATAACATAGTAAACAATGGAAACACGTCCATAAAAAATTGCAAAATTTAATAAATATAAATATAAATATAAATATAAATATAAATATAAATATAAATATAAATATAAATATAAATATAAATATAAATATAAATATAAATATAAATATAAATATAAATATAAATATAAATATAAATAAGGCTATTATCAATTCAGGCATGAAACCGTCCATAGTCCACACAAGCACACGACTACACACAACACCAGCTAGACCACTTTATTGTACGGAGGTGAAGCATGTACAACCAAGAAGAGGGATGAATCCCGAATCATTGCTTTTGAGACGAAATTCATGCGATATACAGCAGGATACACGCCATGGGACCTCAAGAGGAACGACGAGGTGATGATAGAACTGAAGGTAGGACCAATGACATAATTAATAGGAAGGTACCGAAAGAACAGGAAGACTATGTGAACAGAATTTCAAGGGATGGAATCGCAAAGCAGTTCTTACAATAGAGGTGCAGAGGAGGGCGCATTATTGGACGTCCAACAACACGTCAAATGGCCTAGTTACCTCTTCGGATGATACTGATGATGAAGATCTACATAATGAAGTTTTGAGTGGTCAGCTGTCTGTATTTACGTACCTTTTGCCAAATTTTCAAATATTTTTCCGTTTTAGATCAACTCAAGACCGTATCGGTGGTTTTAAATTTTCGTGTCTGTCCCCTTGTCTGTCGATCTGTTGCACCATCACGGCCAGATGGCTGAACAGTCCTCGACTAAGCGTCATATTTACAGTATACTAATCCAGGAGCCGGTGTATATATGCATAGTATTTAGAAACCACCCAACAGACTGGGTATTTATGGGAAAACAAAACTGATCATTTTTCAATTTCCTCTTATACTATACTATACTAGTGTTACTATTCAAATGACGGAGGAAATTAATAGTTTCCTACTGACAAAATTATTTAGCAATAACATTACTTAGTAGGATATGACGACTTGCCCGCTCTAACGTAATGTAGTGGGAGTAACATAAATTCTAGGGGTTATAATGGGCCAAACCCCTAATATTTATGCAAACCTCATAGCATTACCGTCGTGCGGGTAGACTCTACTTATTACTCGCTCCAGTAAGTTTGCGTTCTAATCTATTACTGCATAAAGATCCGAGCCCTAGTTATAATAAAATCTCCCCAACTCGATTGTGCATGGCATTATGAAAAGGTCCCTGTATTTTTAATGAAAACTCCAGATCTCTACTGTTAATGACAGTAGGTAAGTGAGCCTGCCGTTATTGTAGAAACTCCCTAACTCTATTGTGAATGGCTGTAGGGAACATGGCCTGCCATTATCACCAGAGTACCCAACGTGCACCTTACGTCGGAAACACTGTGGGGGTTCCTTCCCGTGGTGTTTCTTGGATACCACTATGAGACATATAATTTAATATAATCTCACCCATTGCGTGCAAAATAATTTTCGTAGACATTCGCGTACAAGGTAGAATACCGTAGCCTGCCATGGGTACATTTCCTAGTTGGAAATAAGGCCAAGTCGCTGGTTGGGCAGTAGTTTCTTTGTCAATAAAGAAATTCGTCTAGTTTTAAATGGTACACAATTCTGTTCCCTCAGCGACAAACCCTCAACAAACAACTCGTCACGACTTTATGCAACCTGGTTGGAAGAGTTCATCACCTATTTGTTCTATGTCATGTGATAAAAGTAACAGGGCTTTCCTCTTTATCACTGTTCTAGACTGGGCTGCATGATGTGTTGTCGTACAAGGATAGCGTCTCCCTGGCTGGGGACATGATCTCTGACAAGTGTAATTACTGCAGAGCTGTTATCCTGAAGACACTGTGCTGTAGCGGACAGTACAAGGAACAAGAGTCAATCAGCACTACTGTAGCACCAACAGATAAAATGCCCACAGGAGTTAGGTGGTCAAATTAAAATTCAATGGATTTTTACGGGTACCTCCCTCTCTATATTTTAAAAAATCATAATTGAACTACATTATTTATTATTTGTACCATGCATGTTTCGAGAAAAAGCAACCATTCTCTTCATCAGCGATGTCAAAAAGGCCTGCAAAACATCCCTACATTTAGGACCGAAGACCAAGTTAAAATTGATCAACATGTGCTGTTACTTCATTGCTACATAATTAAAAACTTAATGCTAAAATGCATAATAATCTCAGTATGGTCCCGTATATGTTGATGTGTCTGTTATTGATATTAATGTCCGAAGAACTTACTTAAACATCTATATGATGAAGCACCGAAACAATGTGATGAACAATCCAGACTTAATGAACGTATTAAAATACGTAACGATGAATGCTTTTATAATCAAATTCATGTAGGCCATATTTAATGAGCTAAAATGATTTTTCTCTATATAATATACTGCTAAATTCTTGTCTGTGCAGCCCGTCTTAAGAAACATATAATGAATAAAGAAGCGAACCCGTCTTGCTCTGATATTGGCCAGTAGGCCCAATGCGACGTTAAATTAAGTGATTACACTGTTTCAGTGTCTGGCAGCTGAGCAACACATATTGTGCTGCTAATAAGGAGGTCGCATAATCTGGAATTCCACAATATGTACACTGACTGACAGAGCAAATGCAACACCAAGGAGGAGTGGTTCGAAAGGGATGAATGTTGGGGAAAAAACAGAGTCGGCACGGAAGAATAATTGATGTTCATTTCAAACCGATATGCAGGTTACACAATGCACACGGCATCGACTCAGTAGGATGTAGGACCACCGCGAGCGGCTATGCACGCAGAAACATGTCGAGGTACAGAGTCAATAAGAGTGCGGATGGTGTCCTGAGGGATTGTTCTCCATTCTCTGTCAACCATTTGCCACAGTTGGTCGTTCGTACGAGGCTGGGGCAGAGTTTGCAAATGGCATCCAATGAGATCCCACACGTGTTCGATTGGTGAGAGATCCGGAGAGTACGCTGGCCACGGAAGCATCTGTACACCTCGTAGAGCCTGTTGGGAGATGCGAGCAGTGTGTGGGCGGGCATTATCCTGCTGAAACAGAGCATTGGGCAGCCCCTGAAGGTACGGGAGTGCCACCGGCCTCAGCACATGCTACACGTAGCGGTGGGCATTTAACGTGCCTTGAATACGCACTAGAGGTGACGTGGAATCATACGCAATAGCGCCCCAAACCATGATGCCGCGTTGTCTAGTGGTAGGGCGCTCCACATATACTGCCGGATTTGACCTTTCTCCACGCCGACGCCACTCTCGTCTGCGGTGACTATCACTGACAGAACAGAAGCGTGACTGATCGGAGAACACGACGTTCCGCCATTCCCTCATCCAAGTCGCTCTAGCCCGGCACCATGACAGGCGTGCACGTCTATGCTGTGGAGTCAATGGTAGTCTTCTGAGCGGACGCAGGGAGTGCAGGCCTCCTTCAACCAATCGACGGGAAATTGTTCTGGTCGATATTGGAACAGCCAGGGTGTCTTGCACATGCTGAAGAATGGAGGTTGACGTGGCGTGCGGGGATGCCACCGCTTGGCGGCGGATGCGCCGATCCTCGCGTGCTGACGTCACTCGGGCTGCGCCTGGAAGTAGAGTAGAAACAAGAAAGCTGGACCAGCTTTTCGAGGCAAGAAAGCTGGACCAGCTTTTGGAGAGAAGAATTCTGGACCAGCGGCAGCCACTGCGCATGCCCCGTGTGCTTCACTCCCTGAAGGGGCCTCTCACTTAGGCGCCTCTCGCTGTCAAGGCTACACACAAGTGTGGAATGTCGCTCCTTGCGGTAGCTTACTACTGCTATGCGTTGGGGGGGTGATAGGTGACATCACTAGTTTTGGTGCGTAATTGAGTATCTTTTTACTGAAAGGTATTGTAAGAGCAAAACAAGTTCACTATTAACCTTACTCTTCTAGTAGAGATTTAAAAAAAAAAACTCTATTGAGTGTAATTAATTATTGTAATTATCAAATATATATATATTCTACCCTACTTGCCTATGTGATTACCTCTTGAATTGTTTATGTTGGTGACAGGAAAGACATTTAGACAAAAATCATCATGTTAGATATGGTAATAAATTTATATATTTTTTTTTGCTGATGTCTTTTTACTTGTTAGGGTGCATGTAGGAAATGTTAACTACACTTCCCCAGAGGTCTTTATGTAAGAGGTAAATATTTCTTGAAAGGCAAGGTGCTGTGAGTAGATTTGCTCCTAAAAGTTACGTGCTGGAGTTCCTCTCACTGCTCAAGGTGAGACAGCTACATGTTAAATAATTGCAGCAACTGGATTTGCTTCACAAGGTTACTTGCGGTCGAAAGGTGAACAGGATATGAGATTTTTTTTTGTAAAAAAGAATCGCTCCTCTCCTCCTGCTCAGCGGAGTGAAGGTTAGGTACTAACGACTCTAACCAACTGGTGATGAGTGAAAGCGCAACACAAAAGTGCTTAGTTTAATTAAATAATAAAAATATTTTTCTCGACTACTTACCTTGAATTATTTTTTCGACAGGATGCACATCTAGCTGTATTTCTTGACGATAGATACACGCATTGTTTACTAACCTTACATCAATAAATGTCATCAATGAAATATCATTGTACTAGGTAAAAAACAAATTAAAAAAAAAAACTCAGATAAAGTCTGAAATCAGAGGTTGATTAAGACATTCCGTTGTTACGAACGCGATAGTATGAATTTTTACATACGGAATAAAACACATCTCGCCATTTTTGTTGGATACGTCGGCAACTGTTTGTACTCATCGAGGTCAAACAGCCCATACATGAGAGTGTCATGTCTGTGATTTCTTATTATCTTTGTCCAAGATGGCTAACACAAAAAAAAATGCATTATGATCTCCGAACGAATAAATTAGTTAGGCTAACACATGATGTGTCATCTCATCAAAAATTATATCGAATATATATGATTAGCAGGGAAGATGAAATAATAAATCGTCTAATGAATCAGTTAGGGGCGCGTGAATTCACCGCAAAGAACAACAGCAAAGAACTTCAGTGACCAAAGACATCAAACACGACAGTGTTTTAACAAAAGAACGTGCTGCCACGTAGCCGAAATATTGGTTGAAAAACTGTAAAGCATGGTTTCTTTTAAAATAAAATATTACGGAATATTTCTTAATCAACCTCTGAATTGAGACAGTGTGTGAGTGAAAGCTATAATTTGTCACACCTACACAGGTTGTTGATTTGAGGATAGAAAAAATAAAATCTGGTAAAGGATTCAAGGTTATAGCATTTGGTTGGTGTAAAAAAAAAATACGTGTATGCATATATAGGTTAGGATGAATTATTCAAGCAACTCGAATAATAAGTAGAACATCACACTGTTTTATTTACCTGTTAGTTCAAAATACATGATTAAATTCTTTCTTACATGCTTCACAGTCTTTAATCATTGGATTCGCTCCGTCAAAACCATCAACCTCGTCTTGTCCTCTGTAGCAATAATGTCTGACACATGGGCTGCAGACTGCTATTTCCAGTTTTGCTTTTACATAGTAGGGTAGTTTCTCCCATGCTTCATCTAAATCTTTAGCGGCATATGTTGAGAGAAACCCAGATGGTAAATAGCGAATTAGATGTTGTGGCATTCGAAGTAAACTGCCATGTGTATAGTATGATGTAATAGCCTCACTTACTAGTGAGAAATATATTGTACGTAAAGGATCAGGTTTAATACTTGGTGTACATAGTTCACATTTACACTGGATGTTACGGTTTCTCTTCTCACCAAACTCATTCTTTACTTGTCGCTCCATGACTGATGACACGCACACACTGTTGTCAACAAAGACATTACCTTAATATTTATTCACACACTTTTTTAAATAGTGTGCTACAGTTTACGTTACGTCACACTGACATGGCGTATACTCCAGTTAGCTTTAAAGTACACTTCTCTTAGCAGTTGCCTAGTGTGAAAATAGCGAACTAGAGAGAATAATTTTATGATTGCCAACGAGGAGGATCGAACTTGTACTCTTCTAGATGTGAGCGAATTCACTTGCTTTATATATAAATTTTAATGCTAGGTGTAAGATAATCTCACATTATATTTACCAGACGCGACTTTATTGTGTGTAAAATTATTATTTTGTAGACATATGTTTGAAGTAGAACATTCCTTTGTAGTGTATATCTATCCCGGATGTTTTCTGCAAGCAGCTTTCGCATAAACCGGTTAACGCCTTACTTCTTTCGCGGTCATTGCTGGTCATGGTCGTGCTTTGACCACGGTTTCATCAAGGCTACAAAAAAAAGGATGCTTGAACTTAAATCCGGGTCGCGGCTTACTAGCAGATGTTGTATCCAGGCAGGTTTTTTTTGAAACTAGTTGTTGTTTCAAATTACATATCGCCGTTAGAACAGGTATATATACTGCGATTCGGTTGCTGTAGGTACGTTAAAGTTTAGAAAAATGACTGCTGTACAACGTAGCCTTGTAGAAAAGCTAGTGGCGCTCAGGGATGTAATCAGACTACAAGAAGAATGTGAATTAAACAATATTGCGGAAGTAGAGGGTGGCTTTGAACGCGCCATTGTGAATAGAATGAGGGAGTTCACTGACGAAGAGTTTCAGCTCTTTATTAGTGTGTACTCCGACATTATATCACGGCGCAATAGCCCTTATTTCCACCTATTTTTAATTCATAAATTTAATTACTTTCTCTGCTGCGCGTTATTAGCTGAGCTACGAGCGATGATAGAAGAAGAAAGTAACGAAGATGTTATTGGTGAGTTTCAACTTTTGTTTAATTTTAAGAAATTCGTTTACTGTAGGATTGCGAAAGATTTTAATTTTACATTATCTTTTTCTTTAATATAGTATATGAACAACAACAAGTAGAAGAGCCTGTAAGACCAGAAGAATTAAATTTCTTTGAACCGATATAGGTGAGTGTAAAAAAATATGTTTTTTTTGCTTTCATTTTTTTTCTGCTCTTAGGAAGATAAACTAATTAAATATAATTTTTTTTACGTCGCACTAACACAGATACGTAAAGGAGTAGGAAAAAGGATGGAATTTAATATTAAAAAATTACAAGAGGTTATCTTTAGTTAAATTTTGTTTATTATAATTTATTAAGATACATGTTACACAAATGTTTCGAATTAATTATGCAGAGTTGAGGTGGAAATATCTTCTTGCTTGAGGTAATGTCCAACGTTGTCATCAACAAAACAAACAGCACAGTTTCTTGAGCAAGGGAAGTCTGCAACAATAGAGAGAGGACACTATAAGATGGTAAATCTATCAGACATTAGAGTAAAAAATTAAAAATATATTATACTAGCGTACTTACTATTGATTTTTTTTAGAATACATATTCCTTCGGAATCCATGAATTATGCGTGGCGTCGAATCCTAGCCACGATACGAAAACTTTGTCGTTCTTTCTTTTTAAAATTTTATCAATGAGGTATATTTTAGGATGTTTTATCTTCTGCAGTTCTTGTTCATAGAACGCACCAAATATTGGTTTATTTTGATAGTCGTGAAGCAAGTAAGTTCTCGGTGATGTTTCTTTTACTTTTCTTACAGTAAATAATTCATTACTCCAATTAGGAGTATAGCCCTTTGTAAAATATCGCTTAATTTTACTTATTCGTACTGTGTCACCTACTTTAAATTTTGGTGGATAAGGTGACTTCTTTTTCTTCATTTCCCGTAATTTGTACACAGTAGCAAGTTGTTGTAGATTGTTTGTGACGTCTATAGGTTTCATACCAATCGTACGATGTTTTCGATTATTATATTCATCTAATAGTTTTGGTAGCATGCGAAGCCAGTGGTATGATCCGCACGCCGAGAATTTCCTCCACATCCACTGCTTCAGTGTTCGATTGAAGCGTTCAACTACGCTTGCCTTCAAGCTGCTCCCTGTCGAATAGTGCTTAATTTTTCTTATTGTAATCCACTGTTGAAAAATCTTATTATAAAATTCTTTTCCCCTGTCAGTTTGCAGATGTTTTGGATAGCGTTTACATTTTGAATAGATGCGTTCCATATTCTCCACTACTTCGTTTCCTGTTTTTGTTTTAAGTGGAACTGCCCAGGCATACTTTGAATAAACATCAATAACAGTTAACATGTATTTATATCCACTATTAACTTTCGAAAACAGAGACATATCAACAAGATCCGCTTGATGTAAATCATCTCTCCCCCGGCTAATAACGCTCCGTCTTTCAAAATTCTTTCGCACTGGAGCGTGGAGTTCTTTCGCTATTTCTTCTCTGATATTGTTCATAAAGTATAGGTAAAAGAATTCGTTCTGTGTCGTCTATTCGTTTCTTGAATCGCAGTCGATCTATAGCCAGTTGTTGCCAGTTGCTTCTTCTGTCTTCACATCCAATTTCATAGATTACTGAAATATCCTTTGAGAATCTAACCGCTTTAAATATATTTGCGAACGGAAGTTCGTCCCACCGCGCAGTGTTCATTTATTCGATGTACCTCGACTTTCGAAGTTCTTCTTCGATTGACAAGATTTCGTTTTCGTGTGACGAATGACCAGCACTTCTAGATGCTATTAACTTTTTCAGTCTCTCCACTAGACTGTTTGGATCATTCCAGTGAACTAATTCGATCTTCTTTCTTTGTTCATTTTTCCACTTCGCTACTTTTGATCCTCTTCCTGTACGTTTGTATTTGTGTACACTTACAAATTTTGGTGTGCTCCTTCCTTTTTTCACTTTTGCATCTTCTACTAATGGCTTGATAATTTTTTGAAATTTGAGCGATTTCGTGCCTCTCATTGGCTTGCCTGCGTCATACTGTTTCCTGTGCACGTTAGTGTAATTTAATATATGACTGTAAGCTGACAGATCCTTATCATCATACAACTGTGCGTCCGGATCTTTCTGAAATATTAATTCAAGGAGACCTTCAGTTAAAGGATAGTTAAAATTGTCAATTATAAGATTGTTATCGCGAAACAGTACTTTTTTACTCCCTAAATAGTGTTCTCCATGAACTACTCGAACCCCGAATATTCTATCAACTTTGTGTCTCAATTGTGGGTTAAGATAATTTTGCAGGAGAGTTGTAACCTTTCTGTCCAGAGTTTCTTCTTCTTCTGATTCTTCTTCTTCCTCATCACTTATATAACTATTCAATTTTCGATTTTTCTTTGCAATTAATCCATTCGAGTTAACTGTAAGCTGCTGTAGTTTATTTAATGGTGCAGTTATCGGTTTAAATGTTTCTTCTAACTTTAGTTGGTTTAAAGCCATATCTGCTTTAAGAGAGTTATATTTTTTTTTTACATCTTTTCTTAATTTTGCTAGTTTGTCCTTTACACGACTTTTTTCCACTATGTTCGCCTGCATTTTTAAACTGAAGCGTAACGTCTATTGTTTTACTCATATATAGTATATTCAAAGAGTATATGGAGCGGAAGATCGTTAGTATTCCATTGTTCTGGGTCTTTTAGGCGGAATTGAATTTCATCACCTTCCTTTACAGCAATTGGTGTACCTACTTCTAATTCGATTGGATTGTTCACGTGATTAATCATCGCATATACCAGAGAACCACGTGTACTTGTTAACGGTGTAAGTGTACCCGTGTAGGGAAGCTTATACATAAGACGACAGTTTTGTAGCATATATATTGGTGACTGATTTGACGGTAGACTGTTAATTTGAAAAAGAGCTTTTCTTGGTTTTTTGTGCAGTTCCTTTTTCATCACTTCAAACTCTTCTTTTGCAGTAGCAAACGTTTCTAAATACTGTTTGTTAACAACATCTTGCTCGTGGATAGGTGAATCAACATTTGTAATTCGTTTGTTCTTCATATTTAATTCTCCGTTAGATTCTACTGGTAGAGAATTTTTCTGAAGTTTAGATACGACAAGTTTTAACTCGTCAACTTCTCTCCGCGCAGCTGCATACTGTTCTACAAAGACTTTATTTGCAACATCTTTCTCATTTAACGGATTATGTACGTTAGTAATTCGCTTATTTTCCATACTCAAAGTACCACCCACATCAACGTTTAGTTTCTGTTGATTGCTTATTTCATTCTTCAGTTTTTCGAGTTCTTCACGTGCTGCTGAATGTTTTTCTAGGTATGCTTTATTAATCGCATCCGTCGAATGAATAGGTTTACCGATGTTTGTTACTCGTTTATTTTGCATATCTATCGATCCATCGTCATTCACTTGTAGTAGTCTACCTTTTGTATGCTTTTCTAAAAATAAAAGCGAAATTGCATCTTGTTCCTCTTCAGGATCTGCCACACCCGATATTCTCTTGTTGTTCATGTTGAGGTTATTGTCAGTTACAGGAAGGTGATCATCCACAATATCACGTAAAAGAGAATCAACATATTCTATGCGTGCAGAAACGTCGTTAACTCGTTTCTCTAAATTTCTCTGCACATGGTTAGTGTGCGTACGCATTGTGTCAAGCGAAACTGCTTCGTTTCCATTCATCGCTGGAGCTATTCCTTTCAGCCTTTTGTTCTTAAAATCAACTGCATCCTCTTCTAGTTCACATATGTCATGTATTTCATTTTTAAGATCTAAAATGTCACGTTGTATTTCTTCTTTATTAATACTGTCCTTAACGGTTTTTAACACATAATTTTTATTACAAGCATCCTCCATGTTTATAGGATTGCCGACGTTCTTTAAACGTTTACCATGAATACTTAAGTTTCCGTCAGATGTTGATGTTACGTAATTTGTATTAACCATCATTTTTTCATCTACATATG